>NW_008607864.1:0-249 GCF_000691845.1 Merops nubicus
TTGGAGAGATACAGATTTGATGGATGGGTTAGGAATTGGTTGGATGGTTGCATACAGAGGGTAGGGGTGAATGGCTTGTTGTCCAGATGAAGACCAGTGACAAGTGGTGTCCCTCAGGGGTCCCTACTGCGACCAGTGTGGTTTGAAATCTTCATCAGTGCCACAGACAATGGGATTGAGTGCACCCTCAGCAACCTTGCAGCTGACACCAAGCAAGCTGGCATGGTCAGCACACCCGAGGGGTCCCAG
>NW_008607864.1:545-874 GCF_000691845.1 Merops nubicus
CGCTGCTCCTTGCAAGGGGTTGGACCAGGTGACCTCGTAAGGGCCGTTCCCGCCCCCAAAACCAGCGCACCAGTGGTGTAGTGGTATCATGCAAGATTCCCATTCTTGCGACCCGGGTTCGATTCCCGGCTGGTGCAACTTCTAAAGCTTCAAATTTGGGCGTCAAAGCGTGCTGAAATTAATAACGTGGCACCCAAAAGTGGCTAAAATGGGCCCAGAAGTGGGGCTTTTAGTTTTGCCTCCAGAATGCAAGAGGGACTCGCAGCCCAGTATCACCCCCAGCCCCTGGCGGCACCAGCGCTGGAGGGCAGCGGGGAGCGAGGCGCCCA
>NW_008607865.1:0-1496 GCF_000691845.1 Merops nubicus
GGGCATTTGGCAGCATGAGGTACCTCTGCTCACACTGGGGATGGCACAGGGAAGCTCAGCACAGCCACACACCTCCTCCTGAACACTCTATCTACAACAAGAATGAGAAAATTGCAACTAATACGTTCATCAGGTGTGAATTACCTGCTTGGAAAACCTCTATACACTACAGGTAAGTCACCCAGCACCTGGTTTTCCTCCTTAAGTTGCACATCTTGGGGTAAAAACCAAGCATTTTGCATATCAAGAGGGAACAAAGTATAACCAGGTTAGACTATTTCTCATTTATAGAGAGAATGAAATTTTAATTCTTCTCTCACAAGCAGCCAACTGAGACCTGTTTTGATTGACCACCTTGAGGAAAAAAAAGACAGAAAAAGCAAAAAAAATACTGAACTGCACAAGGAAAGCCATTAAACACTCCAAACCAATTGGCAGCAAAGGTAAAAAACCTTTCCTCAGAGGTAAGAGGGCAGCCACGGCTCAACAGAACAAATTAGTGCTCCTCAGGAGTGAATTTTGTTCCCCTTGTTCAGACATCTGCCCAGATCCACGCCGACAAACGCAGGGCAGCTCAGGAACTGAGCACACAAACTGCTGAAGTGCCAGCTGAGCTCATCTCAGCCTCTCGTTCCAGCACGCCCGTTTCTAAGGAAGAGCAGCCTCTCCCTGCAAATGGAGCTGCACCTCGCGTGGTGGTACCACCAGCAAATGGAAGGAGAAACTCCCTTTAAAGTGATGGGAGCTGCTCTCTGCGAATGAACAACAGGATTGCCTTTCGAGGGCTTAAAAATAACAATAAATCATCTCTCCTAACTGCATCTTCCCTCGTGGTAACACGGCAGACAGGGATGCAGGCAGAAATCTCCACCCTTCACCTGAAATGAGGTGTCTCGACTCTTTTTGGGTTTAATCTCGCCGAGCCAGGAGGGCAGGTGTAACACACAGTGTGCCTGGAAACACCTGGCAAGAAAACTTCCATTTTCACACCTGTGAAGTTAGACTGCACAGAAATACCCAGCAGCTAACAGAAAAAAAGGCAAGCCCCAGAAAGGGGGCTAACCCCACGCCCCGCCTGGTGTGATTTTAGGACAAGGAAGAACAGGCAGCATGGAAGAGACTGAAGAAAGGGACACGGGGGCAATTTCAACAGTGAGGTGCGAGGCACAGCCAGGGACCACCAACCCAACCAGTTACACCAAGCAGCACCACCCCAGCCCAAAACCCACAGGGTTTGGCACCAGCCTCCCCAGCCCGGCGGGAGAACAGCACCCGGGGTTTGCCAGCGCGGGATCCCACCTCGGGCGCCGCTAGTGTTAAACGGCAGCATCCCTCGGCTGGGCATCTGGGGGATGCAACAAAGCAACTCCGGGGCACCGTGACCTCAATAACGCCCGCAAGCCCCAAATTCCAGCCTGGGCGTGGACAGCTCCGTTTTCCGAAAAGCCTTTTCCTCGCGGTTTTCTCTATTTGATTAATTTCTCTTTTTTAATTAC
>NW_008607866.1:0-2494 GCF_000691845.1 Merops nubicus
AATGGTGGCTCCAAGCACGGCTTCGCTTCTTCCCAGATTCGGGGGGCGGTGAGGAATCGGGGTTTTGCAGCGGGCTCGGGTTCCCCTGCCCGTTTCCCCCCTCCCCACGCAGGCTGCGGAGGCCCTGCTGGCTCACAGAGCCTTGGGAACATCCATTCTGCTCCTGTTCCGACAGTGCCAGCTCTGCAAATGCACACATTTCAAGGAGAGGAAGGAAAAAAAAAAAAACCCAAACTTTTCTAATGTTGTGAATTTTTCTAGTGCTGTGGGGGTCATAACAAACAATCAGAGCAGGACAGTAACAGTTTTGAAGGTCACAGTTGCTTAGAGCAGTTTCATTTCAAGTTCTATTCATCTTGCTCTTTAACTTGACTTTTATTCTTACTCAATTTTGTGCACTGGCAATAAAAGAGAATTTACAGTGGCCCCATTGTTGGACATCACTGGAAATGGGGTTTTACTTTGTTACCAGTCTGTGGATCTGGAAAAGCTTTGGTAGGGTTGGAAAGGACAAAATAAACTCAAATAACAACACTAAGACCTGAGTCCTTCATTGCAGTGATTTAATAGTTTTCACAAATGGCTGTTTACACTGAACGTGATGTTTACTGTGCCTTGCTAAACAGTTACCCCTGCCAACACACAGTGGCACTGTAGAGGTTAACGTGAAGGGCAACAAAACCTATGGCTTTATTTTTCTTTAAAATTCAGTGTGATGGTGAGCACTTGCCTCTGTAGATTAGGGGATGAGAACTTCAGCTTCCCTCCCTTGTTTTAAAATGAAACACTCCTGGATTTCTCATACCACCGCTGCCTTTCTACTTTTGTGGAATAAATTCCACTTCAGAACTCCTTAGGGAGTTCTAGTGGGGCTGCTAAACAACTGCCATGTTCCCTCAGAGGTGTTTATGCTCTTTTTTTTAGTTTATTTTTTCTTTTTGTTAATCAATGGTTGAAGTTATTTCTGAAGGAAGGGTCTGTAGACTCATGTTCCCTGGGCTGGTGGGGCCTCGTGGAACACCTTCAGAGAACTTCTCCTATTGCTGTCCTGAAGAAAAGTCTTGACTTTTGGGGAGGACACGTTCAAAAATGGTTCATGCTGCAAATCTCTTCGTAGAAATGAGAAGCTAAGTGGCTTTTCTGTTGGAAAAATCAAATTTTTTTTAGCTGGCCTGCCTCTTGGTTTCAACTGGAAGCATTATATTATTTAATAGAAACTTAAAGACCTCCAGTTTATTCCAGGCTTTCTACCTAGCAGCTCCTTTCTTTACAGTGCTACCATTCTCTTTTTTATCATCTTGGAAGGCAAAAGAATGCTGCTTGCCATGCCTAAATTGCTCTTAAAGGCTTAGATTTGGGTAGAAAGCTCATTGAGAGTTAACTCTCCTGGACCTCATTTTCTGTGGTGCATTTATGACTGTAAGACTTCATTGGGCTCAGCACCTGGTCCTTCCACCTCTGGCAGTGAGTGGAGGGTCAGCTTTGCTTGCTGCCTTTGCTCCCATTATTTCATAATGGTGGACACATGCATTTCCTATTAGGAAAGGTAAAATCTTGGGTGAACAATTAAGGCATTCTGCTGTTTATATTCATGATATTTCTTTTACATAAGGGGGAAAATCACAAATTGTATCTTTAAAGGTTTTGAAGGAAAACAACAATGATTAGGACTTATATATAGATATAAAAGTGCCTTTATGTTTGTTGAATAGCAACTGCACGTGCAATATGGCAGATGGGAAATGGGGCTGTAGGGGGGCTGCCAATAGCACACTGAGCTGTAATGGGAGAAAACACACACCTTGTACACAAACCTGCTCTGCTCTGGTAGTGAAACCATGATCCAGACCTACTTTTTGTGGTTCAACTGGGTTCTGCTCCTCTGCAGGCACAGGAGGCACTGTCCTGGCAGTGGGGGCACGTTGCATCTCTCCCAATGCTCTTCCAAGTGCCGAGTCCTCTTTTATCATCCATCTTCCCCCATTGTTGTGTCTGAAGGCAGAACACCACAGCCTTGTGTTCTGGATGATTATGTGTCTGGTTGTGGCAGAAGGTCTTTTTATTTGGCAACTCCCAATGCCTATCTGGACTTGGGAGTCCTTTAAGAGTCCTTTAAGTTACTGTCTTTTGTAAATGGCTTTGCCCATTAAAAAGCTCACACTGAAGTGATCCCACACTGCATAGCTTGGGTTGGAGTCAACACTTCTTGTCTACTCTTGATTTTCCTTTTTCTTTGACATCCTCTGGCAGCCTAAAAGTCAAGGCCAGAGGAGAGGTGCCCACTGTGTTTGGACAGAAGCAACGGGGCAGGCTGGGTGCCAGGGTGCCCTGGTGTGGTGGCAGGGACTGTTCTGGAGGGCTGATCCCACGTGCTGTTCAGAGGTTTTCTAGTTCGTTCTGACGTCTTTGTGTGCGTCGGTTTTAGCGCAGCCCTGCTAAACTGCTGAGCTAACCTGCAGCCCCTCTCCTTGCTGCTCTTACCCTGCTTCAGCAG
>NW_008607866.1:2525-17786 GCF_000691845.1 Merops nubicus
CTTTGGAGTGAATTTTCATTTAAGGACTGATCTGTGGCAGTGGATGTGAAGAAGGTTCTTGAATGACTAAGTCCATCAAAAGGTTACAGTTGTGAATTGGGTCAGCCTTGAGTCAGGTTACTCATATTCAGACACCACAGAAGTTGTCATCATGTTAGAGGACAGGAATTGACGTTGCTAGTGTCAATATTGGGGGGGAACGACAGAAAACAGTGCTGCAGGACTTGAGTAAACTTAATTTGACAGCTTCCATTGATTTGGCTTACACAGAAATACTGCACTCAAAGAAAACCTTGTACTTCTCATTTCTCCCTTGGAAGAAAGCTTTCCCAGCTCTCTGCACTGCTAATGAAAGTTCTTTGGTGTATCCTGTAAATTTGTTTTCAGAGCTGTAGTAATATCAATGCTCCAGACCCATCTATCCACTCAGCTGCCTTCAGCAGCCTTTGTAGTTGCACTTCTGCTCTGGACATGAATTGCAGTGTGGTTGCATTGGTTGCTCAGTCTCAAAGTGAAGGTGCTGGAGAGAAAACTGGAGACTTTTCTTTCCCATCCTGGCAAGACTCGTGTCCCTTGTGTTGGTTTTCACTTAACTGGAAAAATATAAATGCGTGACCTTGTTTTGCTTACACCAATGCTCTACTTGGCATGTAAACATTTGGGTGGGAGGTGAGGGATGCTGATGAATAGGAGAGTAAATGCTCATAAAAAATAAGAGAAAAAATGCAAATTGCTGTTGGGGAACAATGTTTATTGTGCAGCATTTGGGATTAAGCCCTTATGGAGACTGGCACTTCTAAGATGTAACTGCTGGCCTGCAGTGGGCTGGCTGTGGAGTTTAATTGCTTGGTCATTACTTTGGTTCATCATTTTTCTGACTTTGTGACTTTGCTACCCCAGAGTTGGGTTTGCCAAGGTGCTGTGCCTTCTCCCAGGCTTACCTTTAACTGCATTTCTGCAGTACAAAACATCATTTTTTTTAAATTTACTTACTGTAATCAAGATGTGGGTTTAGGTAGTGGTGACAAATAGCTAATAACCCTTCCAGTTTCCCCCACCACCATTTCTTCCTGTTTGTGTCCTGCTTTAAGTTGTGGTAAACTCCTGGCAAAGGCCATCTACTTTCTGCCTTTGTAAAGGTCCTAGTTTTTCTCATCTGATGCATCAAAGATGTGTCAAAGGGTAGTTTGAACTTGAGTCTTCATCTGTAGCAATAGAAACCTCAAGTTGATGATCTTAGTTTTAGCAGAAGATAGTTTTGGTTGAGTTGTAGCATTGGCAGAATTGGTGAATGTCTTTTTTTCATCTTGGTGAATGTCCTTTTATCTGCTGGTTTGTGTTTGACAGTGGTAGTTGGAAAACAAGAGGTCAGGTCTGTATAAAGGGATCTGGATAACACAGAATTTCTGCAATTAGCTTAACTCTTGGTTGAATGTCAAAGTTAGGACCTCTTGCCAGTGTAGATTTGCACAATCAGATTTTTTTTTTCTTAAAAATACATGGGTAGGAACAGTCATTTTGGAAATGTGGTAGGAGATGGAAAATCTAGAATGGAGGTTGATGCTTGAAGGGAATACTCAGAACTTTCTGACCAGGCTAGCAACCCAGTTATTTAGATTCTAAGAATACTTGTCACTAGGAATGGGAGTGCTTTCTGTTTCAAAGACACCAAACTCTTTCACTTTTGACCATTTCTGTGGCTGATGTAAGAAGGAGCATCTTCTAAAATCTGAGACCAACGGAGGGAACTGGTGAAATTACTTTGACCTTTGACTTCAGCCACATTCATTGAAAGACCATGTGGCTGACATTTGATTATAATGAAAAGAAAAATCACAACTTGCCTATGCCTCTTTTATTTGGGTGTTTGACATCTGGTGAAATGGCTTTCAGCAAGAGGAGAATAACTCATCTGAATATGATGCAGAAATGATGTTCCAGGCTCACAAAAGGCTCTCTTCAGCTCCGTGCTCTAGGTGGCCATTTGACAAGTGGCAGGCTTAGCAAGCCTGCAGTGGTGAAGCTGCCTTATGGAAAGTTAAGGCTGCTAGGTAATTAAATAAAAGCTATATGCATTAAGTGGATTTTTTTTGAGAGAGAGATTAGTACTCTGCAAGTATTCTGAAAATGTCAGCTAGACATCCAAAATCTGCAATTGTTGTGGGTCAGTGAGTGTCATCAGTGTGCGTGCATGATGCTGTATGAAACTACATTTCTGTGTGGGAAGCTTATTTTCTTAGATCAGGTGATAGTTCAGTGGCTTTTCATTTTTTTCCTCATTAAAGCCTTTCATGGTTCTCTGATGGGACTTGCTTATTTCTGCAGAATTTATTTATGTTCATTGGGAGAAGTTCCTTTTGATTTCTTGGCTAACTCGTGAGCCCTGTTTATAAGGGCATGTTGTTTGAGAGCAAGGTTGGACTCAGCCACAGTGTAGTGTTTTCAAAAGCAATTAAATGCAGCTGACAATCAGTTGGATTTAGATTTCAATGTTTAGGTATTGTGAGATGTAGACATGAGTCTTTTGGTCCCTAATTAAATGGTTGTGCATCTGTAAAGTGGGTCTACTTAGAAAAAAATGATTCTTTTTTTATAGAAGACTTCATTTTGCCTCACATGACAGTGTGAGCTCCTGAAGTTGTCAAATATAAACTGCTATGAGAGGTTTTTAAAGAGGACTTCTGGGTACAAGGAGGTAACTTTGGAGTAAGGCACACCAGTGAAGCTGAAGAATTGTAGCTGTTGTGGGCTCACGAGCTGCAGGGGTGCTGGTGGGACTCAGATGCCTCTTGCTTTGCAAGGTATTAAGAGCATACAGGTTAATCTAATGCAGTCAGGGCTCCTCTGTAGCCTGCAGCACAGGTCAGTTATTTGGGTGGCCCTTAATCAGAGGGATGTGCTGAGCTTCTGGTCTTAAAGAGGAGACTTGATGCTAAGTGGTTTGGGACTCGGAGTGAGTCCTGGTTTTGTGTGCCAGTAAGTTGAGGATTTTGCTTTAGTTGCTGGATTCTGCTTAAGAGATAATGTTCTTTGATTTCTGTAAGGACATTAAGGACAATGCTCTTTGGTATTTTCTTAATTTTGTCCTTTAATTTGCTGTTGGTAACCCTGTTGCCTACTAACCAACAGTAGCTGCTTGTAGAGCAGTAGTTTGGAGGGTAAATGCTGTGGGCCCAGTTCTGCTCCAGGGAGTGTTAGTTTCCTCTGATCCCATCCTCAACGCTAAATTCCTCAATTTATGGGGTTTTGAATTCTTACTTGTTAAGCAATGGGCAGTTTTGGCAGTTGTTTAATTGTGTCTCCTGTATGTATTTCATTTCAGAGGTCGCAGCAGTGGCAAAGGACCACCTCAGCCTACAGTAAGTACAAGTTTCTTCCTCATTATACCTCTTCTAGGTAGGAGGAAACAACTTACATACAGTGAACCCAGGTATCAATGTAAGAATAGCAGATACTGGAATATTCTTCCCATTTTTTCCTGTGGATACTGTGGTGAACATTTTAGACTTAGGTAACGCTTTTCTGAAGATGTAGCATCTTGCATTCCATTCATTTAAGTCTCCTGGGAGGATGGAGGGAGAAAGACTCACTTAAACTTTTGACTACACTAATGAAAATCTGCATTTTCTTGCAATTATAGTTGTAGATGTGGATAACATTTAACTTAAGGCAATGCTTTTGGATTAGTTTCTGTCTGAAGATTCTAACCTTGTCTTCTGCTTTAAATAGATGACAGTAAGACACCATTGAGCTAAATAAAAATAACAAATTTGTTTGGCTTTGCTATAAAGTAGCTAACCCAGTGTTATCAGGCACCTGGACGTGTCACTTCAGCAATCATCAAGGTTATATATTGTTGAGATACAGGTGTGGCTTGACTTGTAGAACATAATTTTATGAGAGCTAAAAATATGGATTTCAATTGAAAGAGTGGCTCTTTGAACTGCACTAATCAAATATTTGCTAATTTGTTATTGGCCTGGTTTTCAAGGATGACTAATTTTGGGGAAGGAAAGCTTAAAAGGACTACAGTTTACTTACATAAATGTTTATGGAAGATATCAAGACTCTTCAGTAAAAACAAAGAGGCTTTGAGGAAGAGTGGTGACCAGGGTCATATGCAAACACTAACCACCATGGAAGTGTCAGTCTTTACACCCTCTGTAAGGGGTGCTGAGCACAGGAGTGTCCTAAAACACATCTTTGCAGACCAGGAAGGTGGCCAACAGACAGGAGTAAGTGGGTGAAGTAGCTGACAGTTAAAAAGGTATGTTGTCAGCAAAAAAAGCTCAAAATATGGTGAGGTCCTTGCATGTTTCAGCATCTCTTGTTTCACAGGCATGAAGTTGACAGGGAGGGGTAGCAGATGCTGCAGCCAAACACAGACATCCTCTCCACTTCATGTGTGCTCACCCAAGTGTGTCACCCTGGTGATCCTTGGTCAGCTCTCCTAGTGCAGGAGCTCAGACTCTGACACTGCAGTGAATTACTTTTGGCTAATTTTATGATGGGTTTTGCAGCACTGTGGTGCTCCACGATTTGATGACTTTGGCTTCTGTGGATGCATGTAATCAGGTCTGTCAGATGAAAAGATGCAGTTCAGCAAAAAAAATTTCAGCAGGCCCTGAAAGCACCTTTGTACTTCTGCAGCAGTTGGAAGTTCCATATCCTGTGGGTGGCTCTTAAGCCAGAGAGGGGTGGCAGGTAGCAGGGCTTTTTCTATTAGGAGTCTTCACCCAACCAGCAAGAGGATTTCCTTATTGGGTGACATTAGGGGCACTCTGTAACATTTATCTTGTTTGGAAGGATACTCAGATCTTTAATTGATCAGAGAAAGGGTTACAGGTCCTCTGGAAATCCCAGGTGACCTGTATTCTATGTATATTGCCTGAATAAGGCTTTGGAGCAGTGTTTCTAGGAACTATTATTTCCTGATGAAAGCCTGCATTATTTTTGGCACACTAACCTTTTAAATAGTTAAAAGTGTTTCTCATACATTCATGAGGTCTTGTTTTATTTTTTCAGATTTCTTTTGATGGCATCTATGCAAACATGAGAATGGTTCACATCCTAACGTCAGTCGTTGTAAGTCTTCATGTTGGGGAGTAAAGGGGTTTCTATAGTGACACAGAGGTGTTAACTAGCCCACTAATTGTGATATAACACAGTGAATATTAAACTTTAACAGTAGGAATGTTTTGCCAAGATTGAACTTTAAAAATCACAGTAATGGCTGTCATGTAATTTTAGCTTGGAAAGGTTCAAATAGAATTTGCAGAGATAAAGGAAATTTCGTAGGTGCACTGGTTGCATGGATAAATAAAATGAGTGTGTGTGCAGGGAATGGGAGCTTTTCTCCACAGACTTTTGGTTTTGACATGCCAAAATGAAGGCACCCTGTCCCACATCTGTGAGAGCCCAGGATAAGCCTTCATCCTTATTCATACCCACACATATATGCACATTTTGGTTTTTTGACCACATAACTGGTCAAGAGTACTAAATTTTGTTTCTGTCAGTATCTTTAAATCCCTTCACAACAAATGTTGGTGCACCCCCAGCTGTTTGCATCTGCAGCACACAGTGCTGTGTTTATAAATGGGCTGATGTTGAATGAGTAGATTTGACTAAAAACTGAGCTGTATTTTTATCCTGTGTAGTTAGGTTAAAAGTACATCCTTGAGAAAATTGCTCGATGTCATTTGTTAGACTGGTAGAAAGCTGTATTTTTATTTTTTCTTGCATTCTAGGGATCCAAATGTGAAGTACAGGTGAAAAATGGTGGTATATATGAAGGAGTTTTTAAAACCTACAGTCCTAAGGTAATTTTTGTTTTCATTTTGACTCTTCCCTACTTTAAAACATCCTAATCCTGAATAATCAATGATCGCAATCTGAATATTTATTATGAATTATTTTTGCTATACATGTCTAGGTTTACACAAGCAGATTCTTTTTTTTGCAAACTATTATAAACATCTGGTTTGTGCAAGTTATCAAGTGGCTTATTGTGCATTAAGTTAGTGTTTCCTTTTTGTATCTCTAACAGTGTGATTTAGTGCTCGATGCTGCTCATCGGAAAACTGCAGAATCCAGTTTGGGGCCAAAACGTGAAGACATCCTAGAGAGTATCTTGTTCAAGTCTTCAGATTTTGTCATGGTGCATTTTAAGGATATGGATACCAATTATGCAAGAAGAGGTACACTTGTGTTTAAATCTACCTGTATCTTAAGTTTCTAAGTCAAGGTTTTTCAATGTAGATGCTTTAAAAAAGAAAAGTTCACATTTAGACTCTTAACGAGTGCAGAACGTCCAAATAACCCATTAATATCACAGGGATGGGTGGGTGCTGAACACCTCCCTAAATCAGAAATGCACCAACCTTTTTAAAATGGGTGGGAGAACCTTTGTGAGGGCACACAGCTTTGAGTGGCTGTTGCAGGTGTCTGGGAAGCTAATCCTTAGAGGTGTTACAGAACATCTCACAGATTTCATGGGAGGTTGTTTTGTATTTCTGTAAATGTCTTTCTAAATTAGTCTATTAAATGTTATATGAGAATCCATGAATATACAAATTCTTTATAAAAGGATTATTGTGCAGACTTGATGTGCATATAAAGTCTATATTTAGTTAAGTCATTTTTGTCTTTAAACATACATTCATATAAATATTTTGAAAACACTACTGAAAATGGAGCTAAAAATTCTTCAGGCAAGCCCACTATTTGTGTTTTTAATTTCTGCTTCACTATCTGTAGATCTGTAGCTAAGGCTTTCCAAAATACATAAGAACCTAGTGAGGGGCCAGGCAAGTGGTCTTAAAATCTTGGAAGACGTGGCTTGAAGCTGTCAGAATTAACTGATTTTAGAGGCAGTCTTCACACTTTTTCTTTTCATCTCTGACCTCCAAGACCCTAATTATTTTTCTGGAATCTAAGAGGCTCCTAAGTCAGGTCTGGTTCCTTCACAGATTTTTTTTAATTTATTTTTTTTAGGGGGGGGTGATACATCTCAAGGGTTTTTATGCTGATGCTTCTGATTTTCTGGGCTAGGGAATAAAACCACACACATAGCTTTCTGTGCCAGGGGTGAAACTGTGTGTGTCCCTTTTCAGGTTGCTCCCCATCTGTCAGGGGAGCTAAGTGGTTGTTGTAACACACATGCTTGGGTCCCATGTAGCAGTATTTAGAGATGAGAAGGGACTGGTGGATGTTTAATGAGATCCTTCTCTTTTCACCTTGTGTTTGTACGAGCCTATGTTCTTGCCTGATTAAAGCTGAAGAATGAGAAGCTTGTTGTTTTAAGGAATTTGCTTTTCCCAGAAGAAGATGCATAATGTCAGAGCAAATGTAGCATTGAAATGCAGATAAGGTCCAGGTTCTGGATGGGACTTGGAATTTAAATTGCACAAGAGCTGAGTTATAATGGGTCTGCTATGAACATCACTTTAATGGGAATGCAAACTGGACTCTCTGTTACCCAGTCTTCACAGTTTTTGAGCAGAGGCCATGAAGAATATACTACTACTTCTAGGAATAATTGCTCAATGGAAGTTTTCTAGAAGAAAATGACTACTTCAGGTTGAACAGTTCCACTTTATTAGGTGGAATGTATTTGAATCTGAATCTCTTAAGTAGCTGTAGAGGAGAGCTGAAATAAAGCTGTAGAGACTTGGAGCAAGATAAACTGGAAGGCTGCAGAACTCGATAAGTTCTAGTGGGTAAATTAATCTGCTTTCCATTTTGTCTCAAAAATGTATTATCTTGGAATGACACTTGAAAGTGTAAGGCAGTCTCTGATCACACCTGCAAATTAGAGCAACGAAGCTTTCTGCTTCTTGGGAAATTAAACAGGCAAGGATTCAAAAGAATGAGTGTGTGAGCATGCATGGAGGAACTGCTGGCTTTTTGTTCTTATAAATAACCCAAATCTTCATGGTAACAAGTCAGATAAGCCTGTGTCATTCACAGTAAAGACTGAGTCTGAACTCCTGGGTGAGGAGATGGTGCTCCTTGCTGTGTTCATATTGGGAATGGTTTTTATCTGGTGCCCAGAGAAGTTTGACAGTTTTACACTTCTCCAGGAACAAATCTTTTTAAATTGCCTAGTCCTCAATGTTTTTTGGCTTTCACAGGCAAGTTAGTAGACAATTTGGTAGGAAAAGCAGCTTGCTTTCACTTCTTCAAAGATGCAGTCAAACAAAAGGGCACTTCACAAGTACTCTACTGCCATAGGAGAGGCTTACCTAGAGGTGGGTTTGTTGGGGTCTGTGTAAATAGTTCTCCTACCCCTTAGGAGACTACTAGGCTCTCAAGAAGGCCTTGAAGTAAGCTTCATTTCTGGAAAAGATACAGATTTGGAAATTCTGGCATATCCTGGTTTCCTGGGTCAGTATAAGTATCGGGAATTCTTTGGGTTTTTATTCTGACATTTGCTTCTCTGCTGAGCTGGGGGAGTGTGGACAGACAGTGCTCCTGGCTGTGGGTCCTGATCTCCTGCCTTACCCTCAGACTGGGGTAGCAGAGATGGTGGAGTAGCAGCTGCACTGTCTGCCTGACGACCAGGCAGAAGAGGCTGGAAGAGTGCTGGGAAAGAGCAGCAGCTGGAGAGAAGGGGAACGGGATGGATTCTCCTTTCAGAAGAGGAGCAAATACAGTTGTGTCTGAAGGAGCCATGTGAAAGAGCCTGCCAGGCACCTTCCACTGCTATCATGCTCATGCAGCTTTGGAGCAGTGAGCTGATAATCCATCCTGCAGCTCCATCAGTAGCGTGAGTGCAGGGGAGGTAGGGACAGCGTAGGCTGGGGGGGGCCAGACCTCCCTGTTTGGAGGCAGCACTCTGCAGTTTGCTTCTGCCAAGCATGACATGGCACCTTTAGATGCTCTGGTGGAGAGAGCGTGGAGCCTGCCCAGATTGTAGAAATTGGAAGGGTTGGGAGGAAAAAATAGTAGGCCTGTGTAGATTGGGACATTCTAACAGTTCATGTTTAAGAAATAAACCTGTCCCTGCTTCCTGGATCCTTATTTTGCAGCTCAGTCAGCCTGCATAGACCTTTGTGCTTGTGTAGTGGGCTTCAGAAGGAATGGAAAGGGGTCACCTGAGGGTCTCTCCCTGCAGAATTGGGGCTTTCTGCTGTACAGGCAGGCTGATGAATGAAACGTGCATTGGAAGATGCAGGTGAGATTGTATTATATCCATCATCCTCCTTTCCAAACTATTCCACCTGCATTTAAAGAGGGCCAGGCAAGGTTTCTGCACGCAGCAGTGGAAATCAACTGCTAAAAATCCCCTCCAGTGTGTGAGGTTGAAACTCTCACCTGCATGTTAGCCTGGAATATCTTCCTGCTTCACCTTCTGAGGCAAAGGTGGGATGCTTGGATCTCATAGCTGCCAGGTTCCTTGGATTCCACAATGGAAATCAGAGGGAGTATTTATCCTGTGTTCTACAGAAGAAGCTCCTCGTGGTGTTCCCTGTAGTCCTAAACACAACTGGTGGACAGTGCTGGTTTGCATATGATTCAGATTTGAGTAAGGCTTCAGAATTGCCTTCTTGGCTTCCCTTTAAAGACAAGACAATTCAACATCATAACTACTGTTAAAGTAAAAGGCTTCTACAGTGTTTTTATTGTTCTTCTGGTGCCATTAGTGCACTCTGAGAAAAATATTACAAATCCAATGAAAAAAGGCAGGGGAGAACTGGCCATTTAAGTTTTTCCTTGAATTAGCACTGAAAGTGGCATCCTTCCAAAGAAAGTGTTGCAAGGGGAATAGCAGTAGGCACATTATGAACAAAGGAAGGAAATGTAGGCTCTGCAGAGCTGGTGGTAACTGGTTTTAATGTTTCAAATCAGTAGTAAGTAGTTACAAAACAAATGAGAGTTTACTGTTGAAACCTTTCAGATGAAACCTCAGTTTACTTTGGGCCCTGCTGAGCTTGATCAGAGCTTGCAGTGTGCAGCCTGAACACCTCTGGCACGTAACGCCGGTCGGTTTAATAACATCTGAACTGCCAAGCTGCACTTAATTACCTATTTGTGCTCTTCAACATTAGGAGCTCAAAATATGTTTGCGAAAACAAGCGTGTTAAACACTGAAGTGAATTAAACCCGGGCTCTTAATTGCTCTATTCTGGCAATTTTTTTCTTTTAACTCATTTAGTAGCACATACTTGGGAAGAATTTGCCCAAGCTGAGTTTTTCTCAGAATGTGTCTATTTAATTTGCCTTTACTTAATGTGAATTTCTGTTGCACAGAATTATCTTTGGGATTTAGTCTTTTTTTTCTTTATTTTTGTTCCTTTTTCCTAGTTAGAAGGCTTTAAAACAAGAAGCACAAGGTCTTTGATACCAAACCCCTTTGCTTAGGAGATGTCCCAGTAAGCAGGTACAGAGGCAGTGGGGGCTAATGAGTGTTAGAGCTCAAGCTCTTTGTTTGACCCGTTTTCATTTGATCTTCAGCTTGGTT
Organism: Merops nubicus; assembly: GCF_000691845.1. Lineage (NCBI taxonomy): Eukaryota > Metazoa > Chordata > Aves > Coraciiformes > Meropidae > Merops > Merops nubicus. Next base: position 12,991 of record NW_008607866.1, read on the forward strand.
TTTACCATGTAGAAAAGGAATTGATTAAAAATTTGGCTGTGTCAAGGTGTCATGTGAATTGCTCATTCAACAGCTTGGAGGCAGGAGGCACCAGATAAGGGGGAGGCTGGGCCTGTGCAGTCACTGTCTTGTCTGTTATTACTTGGCCAGTTGGCACTTGTAGCAGCACTTCATGTTTTAGCTTCTACTTTAAAGAAGCACAAGGTCTTTGATACCAAACCCCTTTGCTTAGATGTCCCAGTAAGCAGGTACAGAGGCAGTGGGGGCTAATGAGTGTTAGAGCTCAAGCTCTTTGTTTGACCCGTTTTCATTTGATCTTCAGCTTGGTTTTTACCATGTAGAAAAGGAATTGATTAAAAATTTGGCTGTGTCAAGGTGTCATGTGAATTGCTCATTCAACAGCTTGGAGGCAGGAGGCACCAGATAAGGGGGAGGCTGGGCCTGTGCAGTCACTGTCTTGTCTGTTATTACTTGGCCAGTTGGCACTTGTAGCAGCACTTCATGTTTTAGCTTCTACTTTACTAATAATCTTGAGAGCAGTATTTTTGGTTTGGGAACAATTACTTGGAGAATTTATTTTTTTAGCTCTGTTCTCCATTTTGTTGCTCGTTAATTTTGGTAAAGTCTTGTTTGACCTGCTGCATTTTTAATCTTGGTGTCCTGGGTGCCTGCCTAGCTGTTTGTTCCAGGAAAACAGTGATCTGTCCCTTCAGGTGCCATCCTGCTATGTTTAAACTTGGCCTGAATTCTCACGAGACCATATTTCCTGACTAGAAGTCAGCCTTTTGTAGCTTGAATTTCTCCTAACTCTGGATTTTCTTTGAGTTGTAGAGCTCAAACTAATGTTGCAGTCTCACTTGTGACTTTTGTTTTAAAGTGAGAAAGAAATGAGGATCAGTGAAGCCTCCTGTGCCCCATGATATAGTGGATTTTCCTGGGAAACTGGGCACTGACTGTACACACCTTACTCAGATCTGTAGCATTCGTTAGTGCAGTTTTTGTTTTGACTTGTGTGGTTTGTTTTTTGTTTTTCCTCCCAGTTCATCTGTATCATTATAATTTTTAACAGTGCTCTGCTGAATGTTTATGTGGCTTTGTAAATAAGAAAATTAGTGGGTTGAGTAGATGAGTCTTGTTAAGCTAGTATTTTATTCACAGTATCCAAAATGGCTCAGTTGTGTAGTAGGGAGTTTGTCTGAAGTAATTTACTAGACATGAGGGAAACACCCTTCTGAAGTACAACCAATTCCCTCCACCAGGTGCTGTTGTCTGTTCTCCTAACTCACATTTATCTAATCTCACTGGGGAAGAGTCCCCTCTGCTCCCAGTGAAATAATGCAGAAGCAAACCTCCCAGTTTCCTAAATGCCATAAACAGCCTCCAACTCACCTTTAGACTTGCAAATGTCCAATCTGAGAGGATCAGACATGAAACACTGAATTAATGATGTTTGGCACAGAAGCAGCACTGGTTGGTCTGGATTTTGGCAGTGCCAGCGATGGGCTATTGATAAGATAAATGCAGAATTCCCAAATACAAGTGCCTTACTTTTGCCTCCCTGCTAAACATGCTCTTTAGTCACTACTTCACCTGTGGATTGAGGTCGTGTTGTGTTTCTGTGTAGTTTCAGATGACATCTAAACATACCTTCTGTTAGACAGAAAATTTTAAAGGCTGTTTGTGTGAAGGGAAGGTTGGAAGATGTTTCCTTTCGAGTTGGTATGCCTTAGAAATCTGTAGGCTACTTGAAGTTTTGGAGGGTTTTTTTGGGGGAAGCAAAGTGGGGAAATACATGGGGCTGTTCATAGGTGGGAACACTGCTGAGGTTTTACTGTGGAAATGATCTTTGCAAGGTGGGGGATGTATAAACAGTTTAAATATGCCTGTGAGAGGGACTGAAAGAGTTTAGCTTTGCTTGAATTCAGCCGTGTAATGTGAAAAAAAATCCACCTGTACTTATATCTGATGTCTTCCAATTTTTTCTCTCTCCATATCTGTTGTAGTTCCTTCAGAAACAGGTAACTTTTTTGGCAGTCACTCTATGTCTCTGCATCTTGCCTTTCATAATGCTTTTGTTACCATAATATATAACAGAATCTTAATATCTTTGCTCGCACATTTCTGGCACTACAAAACATGCATGTGTGACTTTGCAGAATCATTTAGATCTTGCAGTTAATTGGTGCCTTCTAGTCTCACCCTTGATTTTTTTTACCTTTTCTGAAGAGCTGAAAATGCCACGATTGAAATTTTGCATCAGCATGTAGGTAGTAGGATACAGCAACTCTGCTTCAGGACAGTTTACAGGTCATAGAGTCGTTAAGGTTGGAAAGGACCTCTAAGATCATCAAGTCCAACCATCAGCCCAACACCACCATGACCATTAAGTCATGTCCCCTCTAAACCTAAGTCATCCCAGAACATGCCTGCTAAAGGCATCGTGTTTAGTGATGAGCTAAAACCTGATCTCACTTGGAAGAGTTAACCTCTGGCTGTGTAGGTGCTGCCACAGCTTGGGTGACACTGTGACATCTCGTGGGGTGACCGAGGCAGGGCACATGAGCCCCAGCAGTGATGTGCCTCATCAGGTGTCTTCCTCTCATTTGGCTTTCTTTTCTTGTTTTACCAATTCTTTTCTATTTGAAATAAAATGTTTAGCTAGTAATCTTATTTTACGTACATTTTCTACAACCTTTTTTTCTGTATAATCTTATTAACAATGCTTAATTGCTTAGCCAGAGTTCTGTGGTCTTTGTTTATGAGTTGAGCGAGCATTTCATGAGCTAGTGCTGAATGTTATTAGGCAGACCAAGCACAGTCAACTGTTACAACAGGTCGTACCAAAACTGCCCTGTGAAATTGGGTAAAACAGGAATAATAATCTATGTCAGCAGTCTCTCCTTAAAAAAAAAACCTTCAGTGATTGTTTAAAAACTGTGACATCAATGCCCAACTTCATATGTTGTGAATTCTTTTCATGATGGCTTTAAAGTTCATTTTTCTTAGTAAGATTTCACATCTTGCCAGAAGTTAATTTAAGCCACATTCTTCCATATCTGGTACTGCCTGGTGGTTTAATCTCATGTTTTCTAAAGGTCTGAAATGTTTGCTCTGTGTTTTCAGTAGAATGATAATAGGAAATTCTAGATTGAAGACTTACTCATTTTAGGCTTATTTATTTATTTATAAGCCTGTAACAAGCTTATTTTATCATTTATAGTTCCTTCTGTTTAAGTATGGCAGCTCTGAGATCTAGTTGCTTACAAATACAAAAGCTTGGCTTCCTTGGTGAATGGCTTTGTACATTTTTTTTTAAGCACTAATATTCTAGTATTATCCCTTAAGTCTGGCTTGAATGAAACATGAACAAGTGAAAATAAAAGCTTGTGATCTTTATTTTTTTTTTTTATGTAAGCTTTTATAATTTTTATAAACAATAGCAGACCCTTCCTGCTTATTTATTTTCATGTGCTGTTGAGAACAAGAGTTAGAGTTTCTGAATCTCTCCCTGTGATTTGGGTAAGCTGCTTGAAAAAGCTCTTGCAGGAAAGCAGAAAGACATCTCTGTTCATGTCACAGTGAACGGGTGCACCAAGCTAAGGGGTAATTGGGTTACACTGCAAGGGGAGTCAAGTGTGTGCGTGCATGCTGCTGTGTGGAGGAGCTGGGGAAGCAGAGGAAACCCAGGTATTGGAAGGGAAACTTGTGTTTTGCCCATTTAGGGAATGGGATTGGGTTGCATTCATGCTTTTTGGATATTTGCATAATCTTGTTAGCGCAGTTGTGTGGGCTGTTTGGAAAAGGGCATTATACAAGGAATGAGAATCCTCAGGTAGCCTTTTTTCTTCAAAAACATTACATGTAATTTCTATAAAATACTTGGAAATAACTGAAAGTGCTTAGAGCTATTCTGTGATGCATTAGAAGTTAGTCTGTGCTTCCAGAGTTACCCCAAGTATGAAGTAGGCACCTTCCTGCTGTAGCCTGGTTGGAAACAGCAACCACAGGAGAAGGAGAGTGGTGCTTCATGTGCCTGCAGTGCTGCAGCCTTTGGTTGTTCCTCAGATAAACTAGTGCCTGCATCTCCCTGTGCCTAACCAAACTGATTTCACCCCATCCCTCCCTGCTCCCTTTGTAGATGCTTTTACTGACTCAGCCATCAGTGCTAAAGTAAATGGAGAGCACAAGGAGAAGGATCTTGAACCGTGGGATGGAGGAGAGACCACCGCTTCTGAGGAGCTTGAAGCATTAGAGACAGATGTTGTAAGTAATGCTTTTATATCCCCTGTGACAGCCTGTAGAAAATAAGCTATTTCTCTGGACATACCTTGCAACAATTCCTTAATTTTAATCTAGTAATGAACTCCTGGCTGAAAGTGCTGGCCTAAGTTGTACGGGTGTATGTTCAGCCTTTGATAGCAGCTGCCACAGCACTTTTTTTTACAATTTGAATAACAATAGCTAGATTTCAAATGCCAATTTTGGCAAATATTGACAAATGGCAGCTGCTGTGGTGAGGGACGTGTTTGACTCGTGGGCTGGCTGAAAGAGGAGCTTTTATTAAGGACACCAAATTCAGCAGTACGCTGAAGTGATTTATGTTTAATCAGAGCACTCCTGTCTGACTATCACTGAATTTAAAAATTATGGCAAAATTGTGCTTAGCTAACTGCCTCTGAGCTAAGATGAAGGAAATGAAGGGAGTCTGACCCAGGACTTAATAAGCATGGATACAGTCTCAGCAGATGATGAATCGTTCGATGAAGAGTATGGTCTCAAATGACATTTCCCTCCAT
>NW_008607866.1:17817-52334 GCF_000691845.1 Merops nubicus
TTACTCAACCATGCATTCTTTTTAGCAAGGTATTCAGACTGCAATACACTAAAGAAAGAATATTACTGATTAGAGGAGAATCTAGTAATGTTCCTGTAGAGCATATTACCTTTGCCTGGGCAGAACAGTTATCCTGTCAATTTTAGTGGATATACTGTACAGCTGAGATTTATTAGAATCCTTCATACTGCCAGTGCTTTTGTAAAACATTCTAAACATCTATTGTTGTGCTTGAGTGCTGTAATAGCAGTTTTACTGAAGTGGGGACGTTGTGCAGATCAACAGGGACCTGCTCCCTGTGGGGTGTGTCTCTCAGATAATCACATCAGAAGGGCCTTTGGAAACTTTCAACTCTTGCACAGCAAGGGACACCTCTAATATTGAGTGTTAATTTGGACAAGGTACCTGTGCATGTATTTCTTGCTAGCCAGTCACCTTGTAGTACAGAGTGGGCATGGTACTTAAAAACAACTCATAAAACAACACACACACACACCCCCAGACAAAAAAAATTGCTTTGGAAGGTAAAATCTGTGCATCCAATGACCAAAGTTCCTTGAAATAAAACGTGGCTTTAGTAACTTTGTTCTCCACACAGTGAACTTGTAGGCCCAGGAAAAAGGGCAAAAGGTTTAACTTCTTCTGCCATCAGCCCTTAATATTAAGGGAATGTGTTTCCAGTGTCATTTTGAAAAACAAACATCATTTTCTTCTAGTCTAATGGATGGGATCCCAATGACATGTTTCGTTACAATGAAGAAAATTATGGTGTAGTATCAACTTATGACAGCAGTTTGTCTTCTTATACGTAAGTTCCAAAATATTTTGTTCCTAGATTTGTATTTTGTGTTCTCCTTGGTTTGACAAACTTTATATTCTGAAGATAATTTTACGTGCTTTCTAAAGCTGTGGAATCAAATAACTGAAAAAGCAATGAATGAATAGTGCTTAAGAAACCTTGCCAGCGTTCTGTGAATAGTTAGATGTAGTAATCATTATATATTCCCTTAAATGGGCACAGTTCTTTCACATTGCAACATTTTCTGAATTTAGGCATGCAATAATATTTGTTTCTTAGAAAAACTTACACGAATATGGTGGGAAATACCAAATTGTGAAACTGTCTTTACATAGATGCTCTGCCTGTCATTTGTGTTTAACCTAGCAGAAGAGTTTGTCTAAATCCTGATTTTATTGAGACAATTGATCTGGTAGATATTGGAATGTTGAAATGTTGGTGATAACTAAGGGGGGGAGGGTGTGGGTGCTGTGGATAACTTATTTAGCAGACTTGTCCAGGTCTAAAGCTTTCAGTTACAGTATAATAACAACTCAAATATAGAAGTAGTATAAAGCCTGCTCTGGCTACTTTGGCAGCGTGGACCTGTTCCCAGTAGTCTGCAGCTATAATGTTAACTGCAACTGCAAAACAAATCCATTCCAGATGTTCAACAGCCATTGTGAAATGTCTTTAATGTTGTTTTTTTTTTTTTCCCCACTCTTTTAACCCCCCAAAGCATAAACTCATTTTTGAACATCAAGGAATTACAGTGAATATTTTGATTTTTGTGTGTGGAATTGGAGCACTTGTCTATAGGTCTCTGGTTCAACAATTTTATTTTTACTATTTTGTTAAAATAGACCTGTGTCATGGTGATAATCAAAGAGTCTTAATCGGCTTACATTTGAATCCTGGGGAAGCTGTTCTTTCATATACTTCAGTGCTCTAAGTACTTTTTGTACTTTTGAACTTTAGTCTTCCATCTTTCTGCTTTATGGATATTAATGGAAACAGATTAAAAACATGAAGGTGGCTTTAAATTGCCAGGGACCAATTCCGTTGTTTCCGAGTCAAGCAACTCGCTCTGCGTATCAGTCTCCTAAACTGGGAAACCCTTCTCCTGATTCCCCACGTGTGGGCTGAGCAGCAGTGTGGCTAAATGCTTAGAAGTGCAGTTGGAGGATTGTAAAGGATTTATTGTTTGATTGTTTTCTCTTCCTAAGCTAAGCCTTAGCAGGTAGAGTTGCTCAGGCTGCGTAGAGGTGCAAGTTTGTGTTCTAGCAAGAGCAGCTGCATTAGTACGTTGGTCAGCTGCTCAACGTGCTGCACTCATCACTGGGATTCTGAACAACATCATCTTGCCCATCCCCTTTGTTTCATCTTTAATGGCCTTCTCCCTGTTAGAAAATGTAGAATCATTCTTTTTCTTGGTAAGGCTGCCTTCAGTGTTACCACATACATCCCTTCATTTTTTCCTGGTCCCTTTAAAGAAATGAGGATGTTTTGGGCGTTCTCCTTTCTTGTGTGTATAATTAATACAGGGTAAGCAGGGCCTGTGAGTTCAGGTTTGTATGTGTTGTGTTCATGCATATCTTCCTTGAGCCAAAGCTTCACCCTGAAGGGTAAGGTTTTTATTTAATATTCTCACAGTTACCATTGATAAGGCCAGTAGATGTCTGGAGCGGCCAAAATGTGTGTGAGGAAAAACCTGTGATGCAGTAGCTGAGTGCTGGCTTGGAATTTGGCAAAGCCACTTGTTTTCCTAGTTCTGCCACCAACACTTGAGTAATCTTGCATATATTATTTCATACTTGGCTTGTATCTCCACCTACTTTCTTTGTTCTTTTTTATAGTATTCAAAGTATGTGCGGTAGTGTTCATATAATGCCCAGCATCGTGTGGTCCAACCCTCAGTGGTGTTCTGTGTTTTGTGTAGTTTATTCTCAAGTAATGTTAGATGAAATCACTTCTGGAACTCAAAATTAGGATCAGAGGAAAAGCAAAACCCAATACTTTTTACAAAACACAATACTTTTAACAAAAATAATACTAAGTAAACACCAAACCTGTGGGTGGACAGAAGGCAGTGCCAGGTCTGATGTCCATCTCTGGTTATCTCCTTCAGTATTTCTTTGCTCATGTATTTGAGTTCTTCCTTGGTGGCTTTCTGAAGGGAGCTACATATGCTTTTTGCAATAGGCTGTTACCTAATATAGACACAGGGAATGAATGGGTTTGAGGTCCTAGGACGTGGCAAGTGAGTCACGGGTTTCTGGTCCCGTGCTCTAATGTATTGCATTCATCTTTTCTGCAGTTATGAATAACAGGAAGAGCTGAAATTCTATGGCTGGAATTATCAAAGGATTAAGCATGTAACTCTTTAATTTCAGTAGGAGTGGGGACTCTTGTGTCTGTTGGGAATGTGTAAATAGCTAAAGGAATTCAAATTCGGTCTCTTACGGTAGGTTCCTATCTAAACAGACCAAGGCTTTTTATTGCTCATGTACTCAGCCATCTTAAAAGTTGGAGCCTTTACATTGCTTTAGGGAGTGGGGATTTTGGGAGTCATATGGAAAAGCTCTGCACCCTGACCTCAGCTCTCGAGGCAGGTAAATGACAATTAAATAATATCAAACCAGTCCAGCAATACTGACACCCTAAAAAAGCAAGTCTGCTGGTGTAAAAGCAAGTTTTATTTTACTCTGACTTGGTTAGAATTAACGCTGTGTCATTTTTTGTAGCTCCTTTTGTGCCTTTGAATGCATTTCAGAGATTTTTTTTTTTTTTTTTTCCTTTCCATTGTCTTTTAGGGTGCCATTAGAAAGAGATAATTCAGAAGAGTTTTTAAAACGGGAAGCCAGAGCAACTCAATTAGCAGAGGAAATTGAATCAAGTGCCCAATACAAAGCTCGGGTTGCCTTGGAAAATGATGAAAGAACAGAAGAAGAAAAATATACTGCTGTTCAGAGAAATGCTAATGAACGAGAAGGACATGGTGTGAACATTAGGTACTGCACTACCCTATGAAGAGTATTTTTATTTAAATAGTGCACATATTTTGGTACAGTAGCAATCTACTCATTGAAACTGCACTTTTTCAGCAGGGCTGATGAGGTCGGGAGCCTTGTATAAACAATCCTGTGCTGGTTTTGGCACTCATGCTGACTTGTACACCTCTGCTTGGCCCCATATTATCTCTGTAGTGAAACAGACTTCCCCCTTCTGGTATGTCACTGTGGTGAATTCATACCAAATTACAGGAAAGGGCAGTGGTTTTGGTGTGTCATGGAGAATTTCAGGCATTACTACTAAATCATTCAGTGTCTGTGGGCTCCTAGAAAGTGGACTGTGTGGTCAGTATCAAAAGCCAATTCATCAGTTGGACCTTAGGTCAGCACCTCATAGTATTTAGAATTTTCCTTTAGCTTGACTTGAGTGAGAAAATACCAAAAGAGCACTTGATCAGGTACTTTTCATTGTCACTGATGGAAGTTTGCTGTGTTTCAGAGAAAATAAATACATTCCACCTGGACAGAGGAATAGAGATGTCCCGTCCTGGGGAAGTGGAAGACAAAACTCACCAAGGATGGGCCAGTCTGGATCAGGCCCACCAATTTCAAGGTCTGGATCCCATACTTCAGAATTCAGCCCTAACTCTGGAGCAGATCAAAGAGTAGTTAACGGAGGCAAGTATCTGAAGTCTAAACGAATGTGCCTTATAAAATTGCAGTCAATTACCTAATGATGTTGAAAAGCTGTGTGGTGTGGTCCTAGGATGTGTACCCCATAAGCTAGGGGAGCATTCATCATTTAACACAGAGGTGGTGATTGTGACTTGGATTGAACTTACTCCTGACAGAACGTGCATTTGTCTGCACTGTGTGTAGAGCTTTGCAGAGCAGAAATGTCATTTGGTTTCCTTCTCAAACACCTTTGTCTTAGATGATGGTGCAGTATGTGGTTTTAAAGATTAAAAACTGCTTTATATATTACTGCTGCTGAGCTCTGGAGGAGTAGCAATGCTGACACCTAGTGAAAGGCAGCTGAGGAAGCATCACTCTTCCTTTCTGGTGCATGGATCAATTCTGTTTACCACGAAAAAGAATAAAGCAACTTGCTGACTTTACAATGATCTAAGGGGAAAAAAATCACTGCTGAGAAAGTAAGAGAAGCATTAAGGGAAAAGGAGTGGAAATTCTACTCTCCAAATGGCTGTTTGAGTGTTTTCTGCCGTACACATGGGTGATATTTATAAACAGACACCACTAGGCACTGTATAGCAGGAATTGGTGCCTCATAAACCAAACACCATTTTTTTGGGATGGATTTCAGCAGTAGCCTGTCCTTGAGGCATTATTTTTATGAGTTCAAAAAGCTATTATATGAGATTGCTGTGAAAACATGAAAAATGTGTAGTACTCGAGTGCCTCTGTCTGGAGAGGAAGTCTGAGAAACACCTAAAGGTAAGTGAGACTTCCTTTTTAAATACAGAGAGTTAGCTGTATAAAGGATGGACAACTGAGTCTCGCCCAGTCAACACTAACCTTGAGATTTGTGGTAGTGGTTGTGGTTTCTGTCATCCTGTCACTCTGCTGATTGAGGCTCATATACCTAAAATACTCAGAAGGGCTCGTGAATTCAGTTGCTTTGTTTTGGAAACAACAAACCCTATCTCTTAGATTAAAATACAACATTAATACTTCAGATAACTGAGAAAGGCATAAATGTCAGGATTCAGACACTGAACACCGCTGTTTTTTGTAAAGATACAGTTCCTAGAGTGGATAATTGCTCATCATTTGGTTTGAAAGTAGCAGTTTGTGTAGCCGGTAGCGTATGTGAACCGCTGGCTGAGAACCTCTGGGAGGTAGTTCAGGAGCTTGTCAAGAGTGATGCATACTGTAGAACATATATATATATGATAGGCTAACAGATCCTGCTTTACTGTCTATTCCTTAGTAGTATTTGTAGATCCTAATTAACCCTTTGGGGAGTTTGTGACATTCAGATGTTAAATTTGACCCGAAGTGGAAGAAAGAACCTTGCAGAGACTTATTTTATTGGTTGCAGAAATAAGCTACTCTACCCCCAAAGGGTTAAACATGAAAAAATCATTTTGTCATATTTTACTTTTTTTTTTTTTTCTGTTGACCTTTTTCCCCATAATTTTTTCTTTAGTTTTTATACTTTCCTTCATATCATTTGTTCTGTCAGGTGTTCCCTGGCCATCGCCTTGCCCATCTCCTTCCTCTCGCCCACCTTCTCGCTACCAGTCAGGTCCCAACTCTCTTCCACCTCGGGCAGCCACCCCTACACGGCCGCCCTCCAGGCCCCCCTCGCGGCCCTCCAGGCCCCCGTCTCACCCCTCTGCTCATGGTTCTCCAGCTCCTGTCTCTACTATGCCTAAACGCATGTCTTCAGAAGGTACAATACCACGATTTGTTCATGTTTTTGTTTGTCTTTGTTTAACTCCTTTGTGAGTTTAATTACAAAATTGTTTTTCCTCTTCATTACTTAACCTATAATTTGTGTTTTAACTTTAGTTTATCAGACTATTTCTATTAACCTTTTTATTTGAAGAACTTTACAAAAACAAAATAAAGCTGTGGAAATTTCCCGAGTTGGTATGAAATAAACTCAGCTTTGTAAAACGCTGCTCAGTGTCTTAACCAACAGCAACATGCAGGACCTGATAACTTTAGAGGGCATTTTTTAGGAACATAAATTTATATAAAGTAGAAAATATTTTCATGCAGTTAATCCACAAAAAGAAAAACCAAATTTAAATAATTTAATTACCTTTTGCAAAAAAATAATAATAATAAAAACAACAAAAAAAACAACCAAACAAAAAAAAACCAAACAAAACAACCCAAACCCACAACAAAACACCACCAATAAAAACAACAGTGCTGTACTCAGAGAAGTGCACTGCAGAATGGGATAGGATAAGCTGCTTCAAAGGGCCATCTGTAGAAAACCTTAGATCTGTTTGCATTGAGGCAGAGCAGTGTGTCAGCTCCTTTAGCAGTCAGTAACATGCAGGGAAAGGCCAACCTGGGAGACTGTGGTAACTGTGTGTGGAAGTATCTGAACTAAACTTGGTTGTCCTTTGAGGGTACAGTAAGGAACACATATTTTTAAGTGAGCTTTTAAAACTAGCCTGCACAACACGGTCTAGGAGGCTGGGAAAAATGCAAACTGGTTGTACTGAGCTGGCTGGGAACTTGCAGTCTCTGCTGTAGCTGGCTCCACGGGAGAGAGGACACTCCTCCAGCCAGCTGAAGCAGTGGCCCTGTTCTGCAGCTTGCCTGCTAAGTGCTGGAGGTGGTCCATCACCAGAACGTGGCTGGCAGCCCACACGTCTGCCTGGCGTGCTGCTGTCAGTTGTCAATGGGAGCTTTTTTTTTTGGGGGGAGGATACCAATCCACCTGTAAATTCAGTTGTTCTGTAGCACTTGGGGTTGCTTGGTCAGGCATGCAGAGAACTGCTGCTTACTGCAACGTTTGATTCCTGCTGCTAGAGGAGGCTTGCTGGAAAGTGTGTATTCTTTAGCCTGTATGTCATTTGGGTTGAAGCATACTTTAGATTCATGGTTAAAATAGAGGCTGACATTTAAAGATTGATGTAGCCAGAAGAGGTACTTGATATTTTAGATCTTTTATCTGAAACCAGAAAGCCATTATCTGAGCACCTCTCTGTTATTGACCTACATTAAGAATGAACTGTAATCCGCCAGATTGTCTGATGTTCATACACAGTTTTTCCTTTTGAAGTATCAACGTTTGAGCTTGATCTTGTAAAGAAAATGTTTGTTAGGATGTAGTAACTGTACTGCTGCTTAGACTTGAGCCTAACTGTTCTGTGGCAGCTGTATAAGCTGTTCAGAATTGCTGCACTCACTTACAACTTTAGCTTCTGGCGTTAAACATGCATGACTTGAACCTTGGGATGACAATAACTCGTTTAGTTGCAATTTTGCTGACTGGTAAATGAATTGTGACCTGCTGCAGGCAATTTAGCCTCAGTGCAGAATGCTCTGCTGCAGTTCCCCAAGAGCATTGGTCAGCCAGTGGTGACTCCTCTGTAAATAAATGGTTGGTATCACTGACCACCTGACAAAAGCGATGGAAATTGTTTCTTTTCTGGAAGCTGTCTGGTAGCCTGGGACTGTGCTTATCCAGAGGGAGCTGGGCCACTAACCCTTATGGCTTGTCTTGCAGTAAGCAATATTGGATACTTGGGTTCAAATATTTTAAATCCGTGGCTTGCATACCTGTTTCAATTCTGATAAAGCTTCTAAATATCAATGACTGTGAGCTGTCCTAGCAAGGGGATGAGTGTGTTGGTAGCCTGGCTGGACCAATGGCTTGGCCTTTTTTAAGTCTCCTGGATCCCCGGTTCTAGTCGATGTCAGTGTAAATTGCTTGATTGTATGACTGCATTGTTGAGAGTTACTAGATAAAATCCAGCTTTAAAAACAGAGAGTATGTTTGGGTGCTCTTAGTGATGGACATGAAGTACTTATTGTGTGGGGTTGTCTTCTTTTTCTCAGGGCCTCCGCGGATGTCTCCTAAGGCACAACGGCACCCTCGAGGTCACAGAGTCTCTACTGGTAGGGGTACAATTTCAAGTGGCTTAGAATTTGTATCTCATAATGCACCAGGGGAAGCATCTACTACTGCAGTGGCACGAGGCAGCCCTTCAGGTGGGACGTGGTCATCAGTTGTCAGTGGGGGTAGGTAAAGCTTGGCTTATTGCAGATGGCTTGCCAGGGGGACTTTAGAGTGCAAATGTTAAGCAGAACGCTGCGTTTCTAGATGATTCAGGCTCTGAATAAACACTGGTCTGCTAACTTAGCTCCTGTAGGTGACACAGGTGAAGGATCTTCCCAGAGAGCTTAGTAAATTAGTTGCTGAGTTGGTCTTTCAAGTGCAACATTGTCCTAACTGCAGAGAGGTCAAGTCGGATGCTGTATGAAGAGAAAGGAAGGAAAAGGTGGGAATTAGTTGTTGAAAGAAGTAATTTTCAGGAGAGTTACTGAAAAAGACAAAGTCACATACGTCCTGTTGCATCACTGGATTTGGTTAATGGCAGTATAACTGGGCTGTGGTCTAGAAGTGAAGTTTGGATAGAGGAAGGTTGGTGTTAAAAGAGGAGATGAAATGTTACTAGAGTTAAGCTGGAAATACTTTTCCTTTTAAAACTGTGCAGGTTTAAGTGGTCTTGTGTTTCTCCAAGTACAGCAGTAGCGGTCTTCTTGTGTTTCTCCAAGTACAGCAGTAGGAGATACAGTCAGTGTCTCTTCTTTTTTGAATCAGTTAATATCTTTTTTTTAATGTTTGACTAAAAATGTAAAGCTCAGTCTTCTGACACGTGCCTAGTCTAGAGCTTTTGTAGTTGAGGCCATGTTCTCTAGTGCATTGTCAGCAGCTGGGAGCCTTCTGGACTCGAAGGGCAGGTGAGAGACAGTTTGGAGGTAGATACTTCTTCACAGTACTAGAATTCTAGAGGAGTGCAGTGGGAATGCCTTTTCCAGAAAGAAGGGAGGAATTAGACCCCCCCCTAGACCTGTTGCCTTGTGGAAAGGATTTAAACTTCTCTTCTGGCATTATCTGGTGATTCATCTTCCCTCTCCATCCCCCACTTTATATATTACTAACATGCAAGTAGGACTGTTAAACAACTCACCTCTTTCTCCTCACTCACTTGAAGTTAATATGTGATGTAAAGCAACTAACTAGCCACAGAGGGATGAGCGGGAAGCAGGAGGCACAACTTATCATTGAAAGAATATACAAATCTCCTTGCTTCTTTAGCACAGTGGCAAAATTCTACATCAAATAATCTTCTTTCAGTAGGCTATGTTGTTTTTTTTTCCAGCTGGCAAACCTCCAAAAGAGGCCGTTGTAAAATGGATGTGTTTTTTCAGCCCTTTAAAAAAAATGGTTTTACATCTCTTTGTATGGAGACCTGACCACCTTTTCTGTTCTGCCTGAAACTGTGTTAATGTGAGCTGTTGTAGTTGTGCTGCAGGGGGACTGGGATGGCAGTTTCATAGTGGGATTAAAGGGCAGTAACACATATTAGGGGGCAGTCTTCAGAAAAATCATACCCACTTATCTGAAATGCTGCGTTGTAAGCAACTAAGAGGTGTACCTGAGAAAGGTAAACAGGTTTTCAGTTACTATATAATGTTCCACTAAGTATTTTAAAGCATGTTTTTAGTCTTTTTAAAAATAAACAAACTGCTGAGCGAATAAGGAAACTTATCCTATAACTATTTTTTCCTGTTTGTTTCTAGTTCCGAGATTATCCCCTAAAACACACAGGCCTAGGTCTCCAAGGCAGAGCAGCACTCCCACGGGACCAGCTCTGCCTTCTCCTCAGCCTGGTACTATTCCCTCTGAATCTGTTGCCATGCCTGTTCCAGCTGCCTCTCCTACCCCTGCCAGCCCAGCATCCAACAGAGCCGTCACCCCTTCCAGCGAAGGTGAGTTCCCCTCTGCAGCCTGCAGCTGCTCCCTTCCCTGATCCCTGGCAGTGGGTGTGCCCACACGAGAGCAGAGCTGCTTTCTAAACAATGGGAAAACTTCTGAGGCATTTCATTTTGCTGCTTAGCTAGGGCCCATTTTCTCAGGAAGAAAGACTTCTTGATAAATCTGTATGCTTAATTTATTTAAGAAGTATGGGCTCATAGGTGTTTGACTTAATTGAGGATTTGGGTTTTTTTTTCCAAACTGAGTTCCTGGCTGTTTTAAAGAAACATGGGCTACTGGTTTCAAAGAGTATTTTGAACATAGCAAAAGGTAGAGGGGAAAAAAAAAATCACATTCAAGAGCACAGTCAAATGTTGAAGAACTCTCAAATGGTTGTAGTATTTGGTGTGAAGAGCGTGGACTATTGAAAATAATGAGCTCTCCATTGATAGTTATTTCAGCCTAATTAAGGTTCTGTGTATGATGAGAGGGATGTGTTTGATTGGGACTTTTTTATGGGGCTTAGAGGTGGTAGGGTGGAGAAGGGGGGAAGCTAACCCTCCAGGACCTAGCTAGGTAGCAGAAAATGTGTAACTTTGGGTTTTTTCTTTTGTAGGCTAAACATGGTTAAATGTCTCTTCTGTTTCTGTCTTGCCATCTCTCTGTGATCACTTGGAGTTGTGTGTAAGAGAATAATTTTGGCAATTTCTTTTCTAGCTAAAGATACAAGGCTTCAGGACCAGAGGCAAAATTCTGCAACTGGAAACAAGGAGAATATAAAACCAAGTGAGACTTCTCCTAGTTTTCCTAAACCTGAAAACAAAGGTTTGTGTCAAAAGTTTTCATATCTCCTTCAGCAATGTAGGAATTCTGAGCACCAAACCTGCTATATTGATGGCTTTTGTTAGCATTTGAAGGAGGACTTGGAGGCAGCCTGGCTTGGGTGTTCTATAGCAAGAATTTGGTCAGGGAGTTGTGAAGTGGCAGGCCTACAATTTTAAATGTTGTTCTTGATTCATTTCATCAACACAAAGTGTAGAGATGCTCATGTGGATGATGTGATTTCTTTTTACTTGGGGAGGGGTGTCCTCATTTTTGTTCTTCCTTTTTTTTTTTTCCCCCTTGCCCCCTGGTTTTTTTTTCCTGCTCACAAAGCTGGTTTTTCATTTTGGACTGAATGAGTGTTTCTACTTAGCAGTATTGTGAGCACAGCTCTAAGGATGGTGGACAGCATAGTTTTTTATAACTTCTTCTTCCTATTATGCCTTAAACTTCCTCTGCAACGTTGCTTGCTCATTCAGTTCTCAAAAAGAAATCTTTTCATGTTGTTGAACTCAGATCACTGCTTCACCTTTAATTGCTCTGTCTTGAAATGCTGGCATGTTATGTTTTGAGAGTTTTATTGGATGCTTCTTTGTGTTCAGCTGAATTCTGCAGTCCCTGCACCTCAGGGCTTCTCTCTTGGTGTGATGCATTAGAACTATAGATATGTCACTTATGTAACACTGTGATTTCACAGGGTATTTTTCTGTGCTCATACACATAATTCATGGAATTACACCAAACTACAGATAAAATTGTATCATTATATAATTTTTAGATATGTCAATATGACCAAATATAGAAAAGTAAAGGTTGTATGTAAAACTTGTATTAGAAATGCTTGGACAATGTTGGTCTTCTGTTTGACAGGTGTATCTCCAATTGTTTCAGAACATAGAAAACAGATTGATGATTTAAAGAAATTTAAGAATGACTTCAGGGTAAGTTTCTATGTAACTTCATGATATCACAGTTCTCATGTGGATTCTGATTATTTAAAGGAATTGAATGGATTGCATGTGTTTACAGGAAAACAGGTCCTTACTACTCATGCTTAATTAATGAAAATATCTGTAAGGATTCATGCTATATATTACAAAATCAATACTGACTCTTGCTAGTACAGTTGCCTAATAAACATAAATGTGCATATTGACTGCACACTGAAAAATAGTACTTGAAACCTGTTTGATTGTTAGGTACAAATAATTATCAAATTTATGCTCCATATGGAAGAGCTGTTTCAAAGTTAAAGAAAGGGTTTTGCTGAGGAAAATGGAACAACTTGTATTACTTATTTCCTAGTTATAATGGTTTGTTAAACCAGGTTAGCTTTTCAAGTGTTAAATCACACAGGGGCTTGAGTCTAGAGGGTTCTTAAGTTTTCCTGTCACTTCCTAATCAACGTATAGGTCAGTTGAGTTGCTGAATAGCTTCTTCCACAGCATAGGCTTAAAACATTGTCAGTGTTCATAGATTTCTTTTCTAGTAGAAATGGAAATGTATGTTTCAAAAGGTTATTTCCAGATGATTGAGGCCTATGGGACTGTATTTTATTCTGTGGATGTGATAGCAATAGTTTCTCTCTCCCTAGCTCTGTGTATCAATTTACTGAATATATTCCTTGGGGTTTTTTTTCAGTTACAGTCGAGTTCCTCTTCAGATGCAGTGGATCAGCTGCTAAACAAAACCCGAGAAGGTGAAAAATCAAGAGATGTAGTTAAAGAAAAGCCAGAATCAACTCCAAAAGAATCTATGATAGAAACTGGCAGTAATGCTAACTCTAACGGTGGCAGTAGCAAACCTAATAGTCCAAGTATTTCTCCTTCAATAAGTAATAGTTCTGAGCAAAAGCGAGGGCCTGAGGTAACTTCTCAAGGTGTACAGACGTCTGGGCCTGGAAGTAAACAAGAGAAAGAGGATAAAGAGGAGAAGAAAGATACTTCAGAGTGAGTAATTATGCCTTTTAGCAGAAGCACATCTCTTATTAGCATTTAGCCATTTGCAGACAAAGCTATTAGGAATGTGTATTATCTTACTGTTTATGTGGCTGCTCTAAGTACTCCCTGCTACACAGCAGGTGAAGTGACTGGGCTGAAAGTCATCTCGTGAGTCAGTGGCAGAGCTGAACTGTGGTCCTGTTGATGCCTAATTCATATCTAAATGCTTATTTAAATGTTTTCCTGGCTCATGTGAGCTGTAGTATCAACAGCAGGAAAACCTTTTTATGGATAAGCGAAATGAGAATGGCTTTTTACATGCCATGTATTGTTTGAGTAATCAGAAACCCGAGTCATAGATGGAAATGAGGTATTTCACCTCTTTAAATCTCTTAAGTGTTGCAGAGTTGTGCAGATACACTCATAACAGAATAATGCTGAACATTTTTTTTTGTTCTTTATGTTTAGGCAAGTTAGAAAATCAACACTTAATCCTAATGCGAAAGAGTTCAACCCTCGATCTTTTGCTCAAGTAAGTTTTTTTGCTACTGTTTAACATTGCCTTTGAGTAGATCTTTATAAGCAGGCCTTTTACTTGGGAGGATAATCAAACTAATGTTGCATATGCATTGCTGAACTCTCCTTGTAGCCGAAACCTTCTACTACACCAACCTCCCCTCGTCCTCAAGCTCAGCCTAGCCCCTCCATGGTGGGCCATCAGCAGCCAACCCCAGTGTACACTCAGCCTGTTTGTTTTGCACCAAATATGATGTACCCGGT
Source organism: Merops nubicus (assembly GCF_000691845.1). Taxonomy (NCBI): domain Eukaryota; kingdom Metazoa; phylum Chordata; class Aves; order Coraciiformes; family Meropidae; genus Merops; species Merops nubicus. The sequence continues at coordinate 31,621 of NW_008607866.1, forward strand.
TCCAGTGAGTCCAGGCGTGCAGGTAAAGTGCAGCATATGCTGTAAATCCATTAACACTTTTCAGGTGACTGTCAGCCAGTTGAAGAGACTTCAGAGATCCAAGCTAAAACAGTGAAAGGGTAGAGCTTGTATCACTCGTGGATAAGGGCATAATTACATTGTTGTTAAGTTTTAGCTGTGTAAATACTGATTTATTTTTTTTCCCCCAATGTTCCCTCAATCTGGATGTTTTAATAGTCTCACTTATAAATTCCAGCAGCTTTTACTCACATTGACTGTTAATCTATGCAGACCTCTTCCAGTCCTCCAAGCATAGTCTCATTCTCTTTAAGTTTTAAGCAACTGTTAATGTGTCCCAGTAGTTTTTGGTTGTAGGGATTGCAAGGATTTCAAATCTAACTCTGCTACAAAGCTGTCTGACTTAGTACACTGCTTGAAGTAGCCGTGGTAGCATTACCCAACTGGATGCCACAAACCATGTGGCCTTTGTTGTTTTGTACATACAGACTTAATCACACTGATCCCTGAAAACCTAATGGGCTGGGCAGAGTTCACTAAACCACGTAACATAGCAGGGTAAAACACATCAAAGCTGAATGGAGCCCCCCCTGCAACACACATTCATTTTTTAAAGGAATATCATAACATCGACTCTTCCTTCTCTTGCAGCCTCTGTATTCTATTCCCATGACTCCCATGCCAGTGAACCAAGCCAAGACATATAGAGCAGGTAAAGGTGAGAATAATACTGCCCGTTTGGTTCTTAGTCTGCATGCAGCATGAATCAATCACAAATGTTTGTGTGTTTTCTAATCCAGATTGTTTTCCGTTGGTATTTTAAGTGCTGTTTTTAATAAAGGGAAGTAGGTGGAAATACCAATGCATTTCTAGAGAAACTAATTCAGCCAAAATGTAGCTTTGAGTAATGGGGAGTTGCTCAGTTTGGCATCTGAGTTGACAAAGGGGAAAATGTCTCTGTTATTGGAATGTTAGGGTGAGCTGATTGTCTCCTGTGTGTCATAAATGTTACAGGTTTGGTTAAATCAAACTTTCTGTGCTCGTTTTCTGTCCTGGTTCACAGCAGAGCCTTGAGTGGTGCTTTAATAGAGGGTGGGTTTTTTGTCAGTAAGCAGAATCGATATTTTTTCAGAAAGAGCACGTTATGCTGCTCTTCTGGAAAGAACTTAGTGCTGTTCCAGTTTGTTCTTTTGCATTCCTTCTGCACCAGTAACCAAACAGCTGGACTAACAGTACCATGGTTTGAACAAGTGCCACCCACCTGTGGCTGTGGAGAGGAGAACGTGTGGCTAGAGGCACTCTGCTCTGGGCAGTGCAACAAAGGGGCAGAAGAAGGATGGGCTTGTTTTTATAGCCCTGGTTCAGATAATGCTCAGATCCTGCACAGTGCTTGCTTTCTTGCAGTTTTATACAGTGGTTCATGATGATGGGTTCCAGTGCTGCAGCTCCAGTCACTGGAGGAAGAAATTGTTTAAAAGAGCAGTTCTGCTGTTCAGAAATAAACAAGTAGCCTTTATGAATGTAGGGAAGACAAAAACCTGCCATGTGTTTCTGTTTTAAAGCACACTGACTTTACTGTGGCCTGACCCATGAAATGTTTTGGTTGGTAACACTGTTTTTATCAGAACTATATGGCTGCGTGTGTGAGGCCACTCTCCTGTTCTGAATTCCTTTTTTTTTTTTTAAGTTCCATTATTTTCTGCATATCCATTCTGTGTGCAGCATAGTCTTGAAGGAGCTGCATGTGAAAGCCCAGTGCCTTTCTGCTGTTTGAGTTATTTGGTATTTACTCTTTTCTGTTGTTGATTTGCAGTGTAATTACATCCTCATTGCGTGAATGCACTGACATCTTCAACATTTCCCCCCTTTCCTCTCTCTGAGGGGTCTGTCCACGTTGCACACTGCAGGGGAGTTTACAGGTGCTTGAGTCAGCCTAGTCCTTAGTTGCAGTCTCACTGCAGCAGGCTGGAGCTCACCTTGAACTCTCATGGCCTGTTGCTTAGTAGGCTGGGTTAGTTTGTTCCGAGTGCCTTGCTGCTGTGGTTCGGTTGGTTCTCTTACCAGAATAGCTCAGGTGGTCCATCACTACTCTGCTTTCTTCATCTTCCTTCTAATTATTCCTACTGCTCTTCTAGGTTGACTTGTCCCCTTCATTGCTGACTGTGACCTCAAAGTTGCTTTCTGCTGTTCTGAGGGGTAGCACAGAGCTTAAAAGATGTGAATACCTCAGATTACGGCTGCGTGGAGACCTTTGTTCTGCTCTCCTCAGCCATAAGCACAAGTCATATTAATAAACTCAGCTTCCCAGCTGATGGAACAGTTGCTGAGTAGTTCCATAGAAGGGTGAATTAAGCCTTTTGAAGGGGACAGGATCAAAATTGGTTCATGTAGGTGTCCTGGTATAACCTTTCTCTTCTGTTACTGATTCTGGGCAGTTTTTCCTCTCCCTCCATCTTTCTTCCTTTACAAAAATGGCAGGCCTGGGTTTGTAGCCATATACATGGCTCAAAGGCAGTGATGAAAATCAGATATTTCCTGGAGGAACCCCTTTTCACACTGTTCCTTTTTGACAGAGCTCTAATATGTGGTTAAAGGTGAGGGGTGAGGCTATTCCACTTGGTTACGGTGACACTAATGTAAAACCTTTCAAGAAAATGGTCATTCTTCATCCTCTGTTTCTAATGTGACTTACTCTTTGCTTTGTAGTACCAAATATGCCACAGCAACGGCAAGACCAACATCACCAGAGCACCATGATGCACCCTGCCTCAGCAGCAGGCCCTCCAATTGTAGCTACTCCACCTGCTTATTCCACACAATATGTTGCATATAGTCCCCAACAGTTTCCTAATCAGCCTCTTGTGCAGCATGTGCCACACTACCAGTCTCAGGTAAGGGTCCTTTCGGTGTGTGTGATAAGCCAAAACAAAAAAAATTAAGTGACTCAGTCCTAAATAAGTCTTGTCCAGTCACAAGAAGTCACTCTGGACAGTTTCTGTGTCGTGGAGCATGCTTGGTGGTGGTCTAACATGCTTCAAAGCCTGTGACAAATTTTAAGGTCAGTTTAGAAGCTGGCATTTATTATTGATGCTACTTTTTAGCTCTTTGAAGAATTCCTTTCAGGTCATGGCCCAGGACATCTAGTTACGTGCTCTAAAAATAAACTACTTGATGGACTCCTTCCTTCAAAGGCTTTTAAATATACATAATTGGATAAATATATCATTACATACATAAGCTTACTACATTATTAGAGTGGCCAAAATGAGGTATGGCGACGGTTTTGGTTCGCTTGTAGCCCACTGCAGAGAATGTCCTTAAATTTTTAGAAACAGTTTGGATCACAGAGATGGTATGGAATTTTTAGAAACAATTGGGATCACTGGGATGGTATGAAAATTTTAGAAAGAATTAGAATCTCTGTGATGGCACGAAATCTTCAGTTCTGCATTACAGTAAAGCCAAGCCGTTGCCGTTTCTAAACACGCAACGATTGTTTAGCTGATTGTTTCTGGTAGTCCCCCAATTAACTGTCTGTTTTCTTCTTTCTGTTGACTGCAGCATCCTCATGTTTATAGCCCTGTAATACAGGGCAACGCTAGGATGATGGCACCACCAACACACGCACAGCCGGGTTTAGTATCTTCCTCTGCAACACAGTATGGTGCGCATGAACAGACGCATGCTATGTATGGTAGGAAACGTTTTGTGTTATATGTAACTTTTTAAGTTCTTACCTTGTGCAGGGATGTATTTAGTCTCGAGCTTCAGACATGGGTCTCGTTCAGATTATACCTTGTAGATGTGGTTTATATTTCATAAGGGGATGAGCAGAGCGTTGAAAGCTGAGCCACCTGGTTAAAATGACAACTCAAGTATGCTGATTTCAGTAGGATGCCAGTGACCAAGATGAAATTTCAACCTGGGAGCTGCTAAAGAATATCTGCTGAAAGAAGTTTGTTCGTGTTCTCTTGATGCTCTTGACACAACATCCCTTGATTGTTTCTTGATTATAATTAGAACTTGTTTTATTGCAAGGCTATGACCTCAGTTTCAAAACTTGACTTTAGTTCTGACAACTAGTGAAATGCTGTCTTTATGATTCTACTAGCATTATTAACAGTATGAACGCTGCTGTTGAAGCAAAATAAAACATGTGTTGCTTACCTTTCTTTTTTGGTAAGTCAAGAATAAGTCTATGAAACAGCTCATGTATTGCTCTGACTTTGACAATTAGTCTCCAGCATTACCAGATGGGCATATTTCACTTAGAGTGAAGTGTGGAAGATGTGGGTTACCTTGTTACAAAGTCAAATGTGAAAGAACTTCTAAAGCATTATAAATGTATGATAAACCAATGCCCAATTCAGAGTTAAAAAAACCTCACTGCAAAACATGCTATCGAAAGAGGTAGAATTGAGGTTGCTAGAAGGCTTGGAAATTGTCATAAAATGTCAAAACAGCAGATGGTCTCTTGAAAACGTGGCATTTCAATACTTGTTATAGCATCTGAGGAAGACTTTTATTGGGTCACGTATATTATTGACTTAGATTCTAATAAAAGATTTTCTGTACCTTTAGACATCTTTGTATGTTTTCCAATGCTTAGTTTTACACTGCTACTTAATGGAAGTCCACGATGTGTCATGAAAACTTAACAAGGCTAAGAATCTGAAGTGTAGTGTGAAATTAATTCTGATTTTTAAAAAGTCTGTGTCGTACCCATCTGAAAGCATCCTGTCAGATCTCTGCAGTGGTATGGTAACGTAGCTAAGAAACAAAAATAATAGAGAGAAACCTTTTTTGGCACTTGGAAGGAAGAATGTTTCAGCTCATTTGTGCTGAAGCTGAAATGGAAGTTACTTGTAGAGATTAAGTCTTTCTCTCACAGGTCCTTGCTAATTGTATTACTTTGATCTTTTCAATTCTTGTGCTTGAGGTGTCCATGTAAACAGATCTTCTGTTTGCTTTTTCATTAGATTAAATAGAATTCCGATAACGTGAATGATCAAAGGCTTTCAGACCTTTATTGGTGAAAACTCTCCTCTCAAATCCTAATTAAAATAAAACCAGACATGAGATAATCTGAGATTTGATTCAAAATGGTTGCATGTGACTTCCTAGCAATTTCCCCTTGTGCACCATCCTTATCTTCTGTAACCAGTGGGTTCTACAGCACTGAAGTATGAGCCCATTCCCATGGCTGGCTTTGATCAGATGTCTGCATAGTTTTTTCACTGATATTCTAACTTACAACTGTTAGTTCTCATTTTGTGTTGGTTTTGCAGCTTGTCTGTTGTAGGTGCTTGACTACCTACGAGCGCAAACTACTAACTTGGGTCAAACTTGAGAGTTCTTTGGTATTTCCTGCCATGTAATTAAATATTACTTTCCCAAGAGCACCTAACGTAGCAGAAATTGCATGTCCTCCTGTGTTTTTTCAAGTAGCTACTTGGTGACTTCTAAATATTCTCCCACCTTCTCTGTAAATGATCAAATGCTTGAAATTCTTGTTATTGAAACCATTCAACCCAGCTAGGTCATAAACTCCATGTGAGATATGTGTTTTAGAATATGTTCTTGCCATGTTGCAGACCTGTTTGTTGGCTAGTGAACACAATTTGGCTCAAACGTGCCCTTAACCACCAAAGTTTACAGTTAGCTACACACAAAATGACTTCTGATGTAGTGCAGCACGGGCTCAATTCAAGTTTTTGCAAGTCTTCCATGTGCTGAGTACTTGAAGACCTTGCCTAGATGAATTGTGGTTCTTCAAAATGTGTCCATCTGATGTATTCACTTCAGCTTCCATTTATTGATACGAATGCTTGGGGAAAATGTAGCAAGGCCTAAGGTGATAAATCTAAGCTGCTTATGGAGTACATGGCTAAGGACAACGTGCTGGAATCATTCACATCTGACTGAGTGACTATAAGAAAGTATCTGTAACTTACATTCTGTATTTTGGGAATCTAAAGTTCACCCACAGTATCTTTGAACTACGTATGCAATGCACTTTGATTCTGGTCCTCTTTTAAAACTAACTTGAAAGCACAGAGGAACAACTTCCTGAGAGACAACAACTGCTGCTTTTGATTTCTGGAGCACTTGCTCAAACAATTTCTCAGATTTCCTTCTGGCCCTTTAAAATTTAAAAGAAAAAAAGATTTTTTTTTTCCCCATTGATATCAGGGTTCAGTGGGCTGCAATGCCCTTTTACCCTTCAAGGTACTAGTGATAATTCTTGCAAAATTCCTTCAATTTTTTTCCTGTATATGTGGTAGAGAGAAGATATCTTCAAGGACAACCTCACTGAGGTGTGGGGGTTGGGGGGCACTGCTTATGAAGTATTCTTCAGGTGTGAAATGTTTTTTGGTGAGATCTGAAACTGTCTTCACTAATGGTTTGGGATGAGTTGAAAGTCTGGGGCAAGTAGTAACTGCCTGCCAGCGAAGAGAAGTGCCCCTTGAGCTATGCAGTCAACTACTCTCCCTGCTAAAAGTTTGGGGGTTGTTTTCCTTCCTGCCTCCTAAAGGGATAGCTGAATCCAAAATATGTACAGTGACCTACACTTGTTGATAAGCACACTTGGAGTTTAAAGGAAAATATTTTTGTGGAATGCTGTTTAATGGGATATTTCTGCACTTCTGGGATTTCCTTGCCAGTCGTTAACAGAGCCCTGCTTCTGTTCCACAACCTGCTGTCGACAAGAGCTCAAGAGGAGCAGAGCAGCTGAGCTGCATGGTCAGGAGCAGACCCATCTAAACATACGATGGAGCAGTGTTTAAATCAGTGGGTTCCCCTCCCTCAAAACACAGTTGGGAAGGACAGTGTTCAAGCAACTCTCTCTCTTCCCTCCCATCTACCAGCCAGACGATAAAAATGTCTCTTACACACGTCAGCTCGTAACTTCTGAAGCCGTGACCACTTAGATGTCCTTGTCCAGGGAAGCTTGCCATGCAGGCACTGCTGCAGCAGAGCAGCACACACCTTTACCTGCCACGTGCACCTACCTGAACACGGAGCTGTCGTTCCTCCCCTGCTAACCCCCACGCTGGTTTCAGCACGTGCTGTCTGTCTCGGAGCTGTTGGCTCTCGGTGATCGTCCCGAGACCCATGTCACCGGGCTGGTGGAGTTTGCTGGCCCTGGTTTGCAGTTGGACTGCTTGGTCTGTGTCACACAAAGACCCAAACTTGTGCTCTTAGTAGAAAATTTGGTTCTCTAAGTAGAGAGTGGGTATATTCCTTCCTGTGACAATGAACTTGGGTTAGTTTCCCATGTAGCTGTGTTTTCAGGTAACTGGAGTCCTCTGAAAAACTTAACTTGTGTGTTTGAAACTGAACTTGTGTAAAACCAGACCTTGGTTTTATACAGATGCATTTCCTGTTTTTTGTGCTCTCATTCCTGTCCCCGTTCTCCCTTCCCCTTTTCCCTTCTGCATATGTTTTACTGGTCTGGTGTTGTCTCTAACTTTTATCTGGTTTCTGTCTCAGCAGTAGAGTAAATTCTATTACCCTGATAGTACAATGGTGGATATAATATAAACTTCAGAGGATTCTCCAGGGACTAAGAGGGAGCCAGTCACCAAAGGTGTCTTGGAACTGTTAAGACTGACAGTGATATAGCTGAAAAAGCAAAGGGCCAATTTCTGGTTTAGTGTGATTACGTTTTAACCTTCTTATTACAGTGGACTGTAATACACCATTAATTGACATAAAGTTCATTTTTCTGTTAATTAAGAACTGAAGACCTCAGTGTCACAGTTAAGAAGGAAGGCTTACTTGAGATTTGTGTTGTTTCCTCTCCACTCATTTGTAAAAGTAAATATCCAGCTCTGATAGCACCTAAGTAAATAAAACTTATCTGCATGGTTCTACAATTTAAAAAAAAAAAAAGAAAAAAAGAAAAAAAAAGAAAAAGAAATGACACTGACCTTTCCAGAAGATGGGAAGTATGCACGTGGCAAGAGGCTAATTTACCTTTCTATTTCCCAAATTCAGCATGTCCCAAAATACCATACAGCAAGGAGACAGGCCCTTCTTTCTACTTTGCCAGTGAGTTGGGTTTTTTGTACTAATTTTGATTGTACAGAAAAGCACTTTCTAAAGAACAGATGTTAAAGGAATGGGACGTGTTGAGGGAACAAGTTTCCTTGCACCAAACCAGTATGTGGAAAACGCAGGAAGGTTCCTTTCAGTGGCCAGGGGGATGAAGCTGGAAACAGATTTCTATGACCACAGGAAGCTGATTTGTTGCTTTTTTAACATGTATTTTGCATGTCGAATAATCTCTGACTTTGCTACCCAGTCTTTTCATCTGCAACCAGAAGTGATTGCTGCACGTGGAGAGCCTCTGCTTAAAGCCCGGGTGAACTGCCTTGCTCCCAAACAGGCTTTCTAAAACTTGACGAGCTATTCGGCTTCCTAAAAGGAGAAGTATCTTGTGCCTCATCTCTTAAAAAAAAGCTGTGGCTGAAGCTCTGAGCCCCTGGGAGGAGAGAACTCGAGTTGCAGCTGAGGTGAAGGAAGGTTTCTGTAGAGTCACTTTGCGCCACCGAAGGAGTGCTGTGAACACTGAACAATGTGCATGGCCATTATTGTAAAGAGAGTGGCTAGATGAGGGCTCCTGGCTGGTACGTAGCATCGGGTGCTTCCTCCTTGGCAGATGAACCTTCTCAGTCAGGTTGGGTGGTGGTGCTGGTGACCTGCCTCAGTGTGAGCAGCGGGGTGTTCTCCGTGCCCGCAGTTCTCAACAGCTAATCCAGGCCAGTGGCGTACTGGGAAAGGCAGATCACTTAAAAATACTGCCTTGTATGTTGGTGTTTCATCATAGCACTTTGAGGGAGCTGGGTTTTTGGGGAGGTGTGGTTGCAGGGTGTACTGTAGCTGTCACCCAAGACCTGGGAAAGGAGAACTTGCAGTTTCAGGATATTTTCATACTTGCTCCTGTCCTGCAGTGAGACTTGTTGCTCTCTTGGTGTCTGTCTGCAGCGCCGTGCAGCCTCTGCCAGTTACTCCTCTGGGGATTTTTGAGTTAGCTCATGCAAGAGGGCTGTGAGAAATCCCAGTCATTCTCCAGAAATCTCCTGTGGAACAAGCTTCCCCTGTTTCTTGTACAGAAATGGTTCTGTGTGAACTAGTGTAGGATGCTGACCTGCCCTGTTTTCATGCGTCTTGGTTTGGTGCACTGAAATAACTTTCATAAGCTCGTTCCTTTCATGGATAATCTTTTAAGTGAAGTCCACTCTACTTATGTAAAATGACTTCTTTAAATGTGTGTATTATGAAAGAAACATTTGCTATTTCTTTGCTTCCTACCATTCAGGTCTTTTAAATGTAGTTATCCTCACCATCTTACTGCATCTGGCAATACTTTTGAAGTTTGTTCACTGGTCAGTTCTTGCAGATAGGCTCTTCAGTGCATCTTTGGATGATGACCAACGATGACCACCATTGACAGCATTGAAATTCCTACCAGGGAAAATACCAAATTCCATGATATGTTTTTTTGCACAAACCCTTGTCGCTGGGAGTTCTGCTGGGTTTCTGCTGCTCTGACCTCTTTTTGATTTCAGCTTCTTCTGTGGGTTTGATGGCTGACTACCACTCTCTTGGAAAAACAGGTGGCACTTTTGTAGAGTTGAATCCAGTAATTCAATCCATCTGGTATTTTTATTCCCTTTGTTACTGCATCATTTCTCTTCACTGTGTATCTGTGCAAGGTTAGTGCAGTTTGGTAGTTCATGGTAGGAACCGACTTGATCAAAAAGATGCTGAGGTGAAGCAGGTTAGCCCAGGGAGTATTTCTGGGGGAGAGGAACTTAAAGGGTGAGAAAAACAGTGTGTTTGTGCTGGAATGAGCTGAGGTTGCTGGCAGCAAGGAGATAAGTGGAGTTGTTTTGTCCTTTCTCAGAGCTTTCTCAGCACTTTCTTGGATACTAGGTGGCCATTTGGAAAATCTCCAAAGTACTGATGATTGGGGGAAAATGTTGGATAATTGGTGATTATGGGTTTGTTTTTTGTTTTTTTTTTTGGTCTTGTTTCATCTCCTGTCTTATCTTGTTTGCTGTTTGATATGTGTAGTGAGTTGTTTGGATGAACAGGCAGAAGTTCTTGGAAAAAAAGTCCCAGCGAAAGTGCTTTAGTTATGGCTAAGCAGGTGAATTTCTCATGGCTGTTTTGCAAGACTTCTTTCACAGGCTTGCTAGTCTCACAGATTTCATTGGCTTGTCACAAACTATTAATTCTACTAGCTAAACATGGAAAACCTTTCACTTTTCTAGAGTTGAAGTTTGAACTCTGGTTTTGAACCAGCAGAGAGATCTGTGCACGTATTTCAGGCTTGCTGCCACTCGACCTGAGCTGCTCTTGATTTGTATGCAGTATCTGTACAGGATTTAGATAAATGTCCAAAGAACATTTTCTGAAAGGCACTTTGGATATTACTATTAAAAGATAATTTGCAGCAGCATCTGAACTAATTCTAACCAAACTCACAGAGCTTATTAGAGTAATTTGTTAAAGACAAAATGGGGGAGAGAAGAAGCCAGGCAAGTAAAAACTCTTCAGTATAAAAAAATCTGGTACTTTAAATGCAAAGCTATGGATAGAAGATATTAGAAGGTTATGGAAGAGCTGCTACTATGACAAAAACTTGATCCTCCCACTACTTCTGTGTCTGTTCTTTAGGGTGCTATTCCTCAGTTTAACTGGTTTCTTAAGAGAGAAATTCATTCTTCCTTGTGAAGTTTTATTGTATAACGTGTCTGCTTCAGAATGACTTAGTTTATTATTCTCTTGACTATAAAGAAATGAAAGATGAATTGCATAAATGGTTTAAGGGAGTACCACATTATTTTGGGGACTCTTAACAAGTAATGTGGCAGGATGTGGGAAGCCTTGAATGTCTTACAACTTGGAATTAATTTCCATATACGTTTTAAAACCTCTTGAATGGAGGTTGAAGTTAATTTGCAGTCAGATGTGCCAGCTCTGTGGCTGAGGCAGCGGGCTGGGAGCTGAGGAAGATTTCTGGGAGCATGCCCTTTGGCAAGCAAGTCAATCCCTCCATGCATTTATTTCTATTACTTTGACAGAGATAATAACTTCTGGTCTTCTTCAGAGTGTGGCTAATAATGAGGTTGAGAAATTTTTCTACTGTAGGAAGCTTTAAACTTCCTACTGTAAAAATGATGAGTGTTTCCTTTGATAATTTTCACATGCTGCAAGGAGTGATGTTTAAAAGTCAGAAGCACGGTGAGGATGCTGCTACAAAGTAAATTTTAATAGTGATATGGAAAAAAACCCAACTTTTTGCATTTGAAAGCATTAACAGAGTGCTGTGGTGGAAAGTACTGGTAGTTTTGCCAGCGTGCATAGAAAATATTGAGGTGTTTTCAAAAGCTCTCTCCATCAGAAATGCTCATGGTGTGTGAGTATGCTCACACACTTGAGCTGAAGTACACGTAAATGCTCCTCCATAGGTATGCTAGGATCAACTGAGGCTGCAAGAATTTGGGGTTACAGATGTATAGGAAGTTCATCTGCATTAATAGCCTCAAATTGTAGTGCACATGACTGTTAAAGACTGTTTGCTCAGTGAAGGTTGAGCAGAGCTTTCAAGACAGCAGAGAAGGATGAAGTTAAATGTGGTAAGCTGTTACTTTCTAAAGCAGAGACCTTCATAGTGGCCTGTAGAGAAAAGATATCAAAAATATTTTAAAAAAAAATCAATTAGGCAAAAAGATGCTGTCTCTGTGTATTCTAGTGAGCTTGAATTTGTTAGAACTAGTATTTGTCAGCTTGATAGCAAGCCAGGCTGGAGGAAAACAAACACTTGCACAGGGTGGTAGCGTGTCAGGGCTGGTTAGCAGAGCACAGTAGGGTTGCTGTCTTTTTGAGACTTGCTTTTTTGCTGAATAATATTGTGCTTTCAGATGGAGCTCCAGTTTTGTCTGTTTTCTCCTCCCATCTTTCATCCTTTACATACTCGGGCAGTTCTGTGCATTCATAAACTCAGGGCCCAGCACAGTGAAACTCTTCAGAAGCTGCAGCAAACAGTTACTTGCAGAAATAACAATAACACACATCACGGGCCCTGAACCCCTCAGGCAGGAGCTGCAGCATTACAGTTGTGCTTGAAGCCTCTCCCTGTGCTGCCCTGCTTTTCAGGTTTGTTCACTAGGGCAAGAACAGGCCACCAGGAAAGCCATTGCCCCTGAAGGTGTGCTGCAGGCAGGCACTGCATCACCCTCCAGTTGTCCTCCAACACCAACCCTGGTACAAAAAGCTGTCACCTGAGCAGCAGTTCACTTCAATCAGAGCAACAAAAAGGTACCAAAACAAAAAAGGAGCAGTTGCAGGGAAGATTCAGGAGCATGTTGATCGTTTGCTTTGACTGTTTTGTCTGTTGTCAGCAAAAGCAGGCTCGGCCTTGCCCTGCTGTGATGCTGGAGGGAGCAGCACCTTGGCTCCTGCACAAGCTCCTGCACAAGCCTGCTTGCACACTGGGCTAACAACCAAGGTCTGACAGCAGTAGAGGGAGATAGACAAAGCATCTTCATCTTCTTAGGGTCTTGCTTTCCACCTGCATGCTTTGTCTGTAAAGGCAGAATGGCTGTCGTTATGGTTTTTCATACATAGATTCCCTCAGAAGTTTTTAAAAAAAAAAACCCAAAAGGATTTAGCACAGCCCCTTGGGAAGCAGAACAGAGCAGGACTCTTCAAAGAGAGACTTGTTGGTGTTTGTTGTTGGAGACTGGTATGACTGTAGAGACAGATGTGGTTTCACTGGTGTGGAAGTTCTGTGTTGTTAAGTTTTTTCCTTGTTTGGAATTTTGTACCTTATTTGCTGCCGTTTCAAGGCATTAAGACTCTTGGCAATGTTGAGAAGCTCCCAGAATGGTGGTGATGCAGAACAGACTCAGTGGTTGGCCTTGAGGAGAGAGGCAAGATCCGTTATTTTAGTTGAAGAGATGGACTTCAGCAAAAATTTCCTGCTCAAGCAGCCTCAGTTTTGTCAGTTTTGTACATCCTGTGTGTCCCTATAGCTCCTAAACACACATGCAGTGTTTATACTTTACACTGACTGTACTGTGAGCAATTTCCAGAAGAGTAGCATGGTGAGGTTAGCCAGGTATAAGGCCAAAGAATTTTTTGGATGGTGGAAATAAAAATGGCTTGTAACTCCTTTGAATTCAGGAAAAACTAAATTTGTATGAAAATTATAAATTTGATATTCTAAACTGATCTGTTTGACAAAACAAAAGATGAAATACTGCTTTTTTCTATGTAGTATCTGTTACATTGTCAAACTAGGGAAGATGAACTGTCTAATTATGGTTATTTATAGACTTCCCTGCAAAACCAAACTACACAAAAGCAAGGTAAGATACTCAGCTATTTGCAAGATAAATACTTTTTTTTTTTTTTAGAAGGGGGAGGGAATATATTTACAGTATGTTTGAGAGAGAGTGAAGTCTTCAAGTGCAGATGGTGACTTGCTGAGAAGCGTGTTCTGTATCTGTGATTAAATCCTCTTCTTTTTCATCCTAGTTTCCACTGGCTCACTTGCTCAGCAGTATGCCCACCCTAATGCTACCCTGCATCCGCACCCTCCGCATCCTCAGCCTTCTGCCACCCCAACTGGGCAGCAGCAAAGCCAACATGCTGGAAGCCACCCTGCTCCTAGCCCCGTGCAGGTAACAGAGCTGAAGGGAGTCAGTGGTTTAACCATTTCACATGCTCTGCTGGAAGGTGGTTCAGCTGTCTGATGCCTAACGTTGATACTGCTGATTTCTTTGAGAGATAAAATGGTGGGATGGGTACATTGTGCAAACGAACTGCCTGTGACAGATCTCATGAAGGACTTCCCTAGAGTCCCCTCACTTTTCTGGAAGGAAGGAAGTAGAGCTCTATAATTTAATTTTTTCTCTGCTTGCAGTGGCTAGGACTTGAAGGTAGGAGGGTGATGACACTGTTAGATAAGCTACCAGGGGTGTTTGTGGCAGTCCCTTTTCCTTAGCAAGGACCAGTATCAGAGTCTTCTGATACTCATTTCTTCTGCTTCACAGGGGATGGGATGTAGCTTGTTTCTGTGCTATGGTTAAGGAAGGGTTGGAATTTTGTCACAGCTTTAATATGAGTGCAGTTAGAACTGGAAATAGCAAATAAATGCTGAGAAGTGTTTGTCAAGGACAAGGAAACAAACCAGGCCTGTGATAGTGCTGCATGCCTTAGTCACCTACTGGTCATAACTTCAGGTGGCAGAGTGTAGCTGGGAAGTACATCCAGCTGCATGGTCGCAGTGCTCCTTGGTTTTACCTGTCAGTCTGAGTCTGAGTTTGCCAGACTCCTTCTCACATGACTTTCTAGTGCAAAGTGAAAATGAACTTGGTGGAATTGCCATGAATTTCCTCGTGACCGTAGGTGTGGCGAGCCTTCGATTCACTATTAAGAGCAAGCCTGCAAATCTTTCTTAGGCTAGCTTACAGAATAAACATGTCTCATTTCTAGACCACGACCTAAATGATCTTCCCTCTGTTTTCTTTTTGCAGCATCATCAGCACCAGGCTGCTCAGGCACTCCACCTGGCCAACCCCCAACAGCAGTCGGCGATTTACCACGCAGGTCTAGCTCCAACCCCTCCTTCCATGACGCCAGGCTCCAATACGCAGTCTCCACAAAATAGTTTTCCTACAGCACAACAAACAGTCTTCACCATTCATCCCTCCCATGTTCAACCTGCATATACCAATCCGCCACACATGGCCCATGTCCCCCAGGTAAACACAGTTTAACAACCTTCAAGACTAAATGTCTTAATGCCACAAAGTTAGGACAGTCGGGCCTGCTGAAGTGATTTCCATTCTGTCACCTCTCAGCATAAACTACCTGTTGTGTTATTTAGGTTTCTGTCTGTACATTGCCTTTAATTTAGAATTTGACAAGATATTTGGACCTCAGCTTCCAACACCCAGTGCATCTGCAACTGTAGTTTAATGAAGACATCTTAAGCTGGCACTGCTACTGAAAGAAATTGAGCTGTCCTCCCAGTTCCCGGCTCCCATCCTTCTCCTGCCCCACCATTCCGCTCACAGAACTGTTTGGCCATGCAGCAAACCAGACTGGGGACGTGATTCAGCTGAAGTGTGCCTCCCCTACCCCCCATTTTAGGCTATTTCTCAGCCAAATCAGTTCACTACTCGGGTTCACTGCATGATCACAGGAAGAGCTGGCATTCAGAAAGGTTGGAGGTGAGAGCTGAGCGGAGGAAGGCTGAATTGCTGCTTTTGGTGGCAATTTTAGGCTCTGTGTGGCAGTCAGATCTATACGAGTACATCCAGTAAAGGATATGACACAGGATTCCTAGGCAGAAGGAAGGCACTGCAGTGGGAGATGGGTGAGATTCAGTTCAAATGACTGCAAGACAATCCTTGCTGAAAGAGAAAACTGTGTGCGTGTGTGTCTGTGTGTGGTTCCAAATGAACTGCTTATGCAGAAGACTCCCAACCATTGTTGGGCAACTTAACAACAGTCCTTACTTTAGGATCAGAAACCCACTTCTCTTAACTGCTCTCTTGTGGTCAACTCACTGTAAAAAAAAAAAACAACAAAGGATTTGGGGAAGGGGAGCACATGATTGATTAATAAAGAGCTCTGCATGAAGCAGTGTTACAAAGATTTCCTATGTTTACTAAATCTCACGGATTTAGTGTGCTTTGTCAAGGAACAGACAGTTGATCAGTAATCTGCCTGCACAATTTCTTCTTCAGACCAAGTACTTGGTGTCTGGCTTATGCCTTCTCATACAGGATAACAATAGTTTGGGATATCGTGACTAACTGTAATTAGGGAGGTTAGTCTAATAGGTGTCCAGTCCCTTGCAGCATTCTGATAAAATGTTTACTTTGGTCCCTGGGACAGTCAGTTAAGCCAATGGATGAATAGTTATTTAGGAATTGTTTTACTGATGTTGAGGTTTTTTTAGCTTTTTAATTCTCTTAGGCTTTTAATTTTTCTGCTTTTGTACTGCGGGAGGATAAGGAGAGGATGTCCAGACCTGATTACTGCTGGGGCATCTTGCCACGTCCTCCCAGGCTCTGGTTTCTGCCAGAAACAAGATCCTGGCTCTGCTCTGGTGTGGTGGCACTGGTCTGAGTCAACGCCTGGGCTCTGGAGCTTCTTGGCCACCTCACACGCAGCCCTTCGGCAGGGTCTTCTGCAAGCTCCTGGGTCAGTGACACGTTCAGTGCCACGCCTTGAAACCCAAAATGTGTTTGGTTTGGGGTCAGCTGAAAGGCAGAGGTGTCCCTGAGTTGTGCTGGGCACGCCGTGGCCGGGCCCGTGCCCGCCCTGGGGGTGCCACCGGCGCCTTCCCCGCTGTGCCACAGGCACTGCACAAGCAAACCTCCCAGACTCAGACACGACTTGCAGTCAGAGCTCACCACTTGGGATTTTTTAGCAGTCAGGCAAAGCTTGCCTTGCCCTTGATTTTTTGACTTCTGCAGTCTTTTCTGCTGTAATGTTTTTTTTTTAGGATGAAAACTAGCATCTATAATCCATGATAGTTACACCAAACTAAAGTGACTTCCCCCAAATAAAGTAGTTCCCTTGAAAATCTCTACTGAAGGAGAAACTGCAGTTCTGTAAGGGATTCTGAATGCATGTAATTATTCCATTGTGGGGAAGTTAATCACTGGATTTAATAGTTTCTTAGCAGCCTCATTTCCAACTTGTGAAGACAGCTCTGAAATGCCGTGTAGCAGGAATTTCAGCTCGGCTGACACCAGGGGATCAGTTGAATTTCCCTTTAGGTTATCAGATGAATCTTGAGCTGTCAGATATTTCACTTGAGAAGCAGTTCTTGAACGTTCATTACAGAGTACCACCAGCTGCCAATTTGCAAAGTGTTTGAGCCACAGCAGAAAATTTTTATCCAATGTGTGTATTGAATCCAGCTGCTAGATGAATGGCTGCTTTATGATGATGGCTGCTATAATAGCATGTTTGTCAAAGTAAAAATGGTGCTGATCCTGAAAGGTATTTCTGTTTCATGGCCTTATCTTTTAAGCCTTTTTTAGAGCAAGAGTGAGATTTGAATTGCAGTTCCTGCCTTTAAAGGCTTCTTGAGTGCTACTAATACAGTACAAGTCTGATAAAGAGTTTGAGGAATGTCTGTGATGAGTCAAGTAACCCTTTTGTCTTTTAAGAAATAAAATTGGAGCCACTATCTGCTATCTGTCTTTACTGGCATGTGAAACTTGGAAGGCTGCAGTTACTGCACCGTAGTGCTGTCGATGGGATATGGTAGAAGGACAAAGCAAACCTTAGATACAAATGCTTTTCTTTTAATTTCTTTTTTTTCAAGAGAAACCCACTGAGAGCTCTGAGAGTTCCTTAATGTTTTGTGCTTTTAAGAATCTAGTGTTTACTAGCTTATTAAACAGAAAAAAACCCCTGATGTTCTCTAGAGTCATGAACTGCTCTGAGCTAAAGAAGCCAACTGACAAGTTACTGAACTCGTGTGCCAGAAGGTGATCAGCCATCGTGCAGATTAATCTCCTTTTTCTGCTGAGACTTAGCCATGATTGCTTAGATTACACAAGACCCTTACCCGTGATGAGCTTAACTGGAAACAGAACAAAGCTGACCTAACAGTGTAGAGGGGTGAAATCCCTCCTCTTGGAAGGCCTGCTCGGCTGAACCTGTGGGCACAGGTCGCTGGAGAGAGAGCGAGGAGCCACGAGCGAGAGCGGGGTGGTGTGAGGAGCAGCTGAGGAGGGGACACCAGGCTCCCCACAGAGCACTGGGCCTGCCTGAACCCGCTCTGCCCTCTGCCTAGGAAGGGCTTTGATCTGAGTCACTCCCAGAGATGTTTTGAAGATTTGCTGAGGGTTTTTTTTAATTTCAATCTCCCGCTGTTTAATGCTGGCAGTTTCTCCCAGCGCTCGCTGTCCGAGTGGCTAAAATTGAGACTGTGACTCAGAGCCAGCAGTAAGGATTTGAACCCTTTTTTATTATTATTATTTTATTTTTTTTGTTTAGTTTTTATTTTTGCATTAAGATCTCTGACTTAATCTAGTTAAAAATAGAGGAAATCTCTGGATTTACCGGTACAGCTGGCGAAAACTTTGAACAAAGTCATGTGGCCAGGAGTGATGCCTCCTTGTGACCATTATACTAAAGAGCTCTTTGTTTCAGGCTCATGTACAGTCAGGAATGGTTCCTTCTCACCCAACTGCCCATGCTCCAATGATGCTAATGACGACACAGCCACCTGGTGGTCCCCAAGCCGCCCTCGCTCAAAGTGCACTACAGCCCATTCCAGTCTCGACAACAACACATTTCCCCTATATGACGCACCCTTCAGGTGAGGAGTGTGTGCCTGGGAGACCTGCACCCTAACTGAGCCAGGTCGGAGTAGTGAGGAGAACTGTTTGTGAACCAGATTTGGGGGAAAAAAAAAAAGAACAACCAGACAAAAAAAAAAAGAACAAAAAGACGACTTTAAGATGTCCTTGTTAGAGCGGCAGGCTGCTGATGGCAGAGAGTTCCTGCATTTGTGCTTTGGGCCAGCCCCAATGTGAGCCTAGCTAAGTGCAAGGTTTAGCTAATTGGACAAGATTTAGCTAATTTAGCCAAGATTTTGCTTCTCTCTGGCTGAAGGAGAGAAGTGGATAACGATGCGGACACTGGCGCTGTGGGACTGTTCTTCCAGGTTTTGCCGTGGGGGATGGACTCTGTGTAGCCTGTTGATAATGATCTGGGGGGGGTTATTAAATTTAAAGTGATCAGTCTTGAGGATAGGAGTAAAAATGTTGCTTGGGGGTAGGGTTGTTAGACTCCTAGTGATGGAGGTAAAGTGACAATGGGAGTCTAATGTGTAATTCAGAGTTTTGGGGGAAAAGTAGGTGTTGTATGACTTCTTTCGGCTTGAAATTGAACCTGACCTAGGGTTGCATTATTATTCATTTCCAAACAGCCTCTAAACTTTTGTGGTGAAGTCGTTACCTGATTTTGTTTCTTGGGGAATGTGTGAGCAGAACCAGGCTGCTCTCTGAGGGTTTAGCTAGAGGAAAAAGAAAAGAAAACAAACCAGCATCCAAAGGACATCTTGATATGCAGGGATTTGTTTTATTCTCAAAAAAATAATAAAAAAAAATTTAAAAAACATTAAAATTTTTAAAAAAAGACAAAGTTCAGCTCAGTAGTTGTCCTGTGACCACTTTACTAGCAAACTGTTGTGTGGCTTGCCAATTTATTATTTACATTTGAACTTTTTTTTTACAGTACAAGCCCACCACCAACAGCAGTTGTAAGGCTCATCTGGAATAACTGAAAGGCTGGATACCTTTTGTAGGCCAAATACCCTCCTTCTACTGCTTCTGCCAACTGGAAGCACAGAAAACTAGAATTTCATTTTATTTTTGTTTAAAAAAAAAAAAAAAAATTGATTTCTTGTAACATCCACTAGGAATGCTAACAGTTCATCTTGCAGTGGGAGAGATTCGGACTGAGTAGAGGCATTTAGGAACTTGTGGGCTATTCCATAATTCCATGCACTGTATCTGAGTCCTGCAAGTGCCCCAACTCTGCTTGCTGAAAACTGGAAGTTATTTATTTTTTAATGACCCTTCAAAGTTATGAACTCATCAGCTAGCAAAAGAAGTAACAAGAGTGATTCTTGCTGCTATTATCACTAAAAAATCAAGACTTGGAGATCCCTTTTACTTCTAACTAAACTTGAAAAACAGGTTCAGTAAAAAAAAAAAGAAAAAAAAAAATTCTAATCGTCAAACTGATGAATTATTATTTATAAATCACGTTTGATGAGAGAATCACTATCGTGAGACAGTGATGTAACTTTTAAGTTAAGAAAACTTTTACTTTGTAGATAATATAAAATAAAAACTTAAAAAAAAAATTAAAAAATAAAAAAAGTTTTAAAAACTGACCTCCTCCAGCCTTCGTGTCGTGTTTTTTTGCTTCGCTGTGCTCGCCAGCTTTCAACCCCAAAGGGAGGGGCAGCAGGTAAGCTGTGCCCTGTGTCTGCTCCTGTCTGTGACCCCACCACCACACCAGATCCCTCCACAGCACAAAGATCCACCACAGCACAAAGGGAAGGTTCCAAGAGCAGAGGTTTGTGGCAGTTTCTAACAGTTCCCTGCGCTCGGGTCGGGTCCCTGCTGCCTCAGCACCTCATGCTGAGATCTCACAGAAGATGTCCCAAGGGACCTGGAGGCTTCAGATGGTGGAGCCAGAGGAGACGTGGTGCTGCTGGAGAAGGAAGAGAGGAAATGGGGGTAAGGATTCCGTAGTGAAAACGTGGGCAAAAGGAGAGGAGAAAGCAGTTCCCTGCTTCTCTAACCCACAGGCTGTGCCCTTGACGTTCATGCCCTGCAGGTGGCCTGTGCTGCCTGACCCAGGGGGGTACTGGTTAAACTGGGATATAATGCACTTGCACTTCAGAGGCAGGACAGGCAGAAATTGCACAAGGCTTCACAGACAGCAGTTAACATCACACTGTGGCTTGATAAAAAACACAGGAGAATCTGGCCAGGCAGGGTGGATAAGCCTAAGAGCAGGTTCCTGCACCTGGACCACGACGAGCCCCTGCAGCTCTCCAGGCCTGGGGAAGAGTGGCTGGAAACTGCCCAGCTGAGAGGGCTCTGGAGATGTTGGTCAACAGCAGGCTG
>NW_008607867.1:0-36385 GCF_000691845.1 Merops nubicus
CACCCTCCCCTGTCTTGCCTTTAATTTATTATTTAATTTTATTTAATTTTTTATTTGGCTAAACCTCTGACCAATAATTTCTGCTATTTGGCAGAATTAGTACATGTACTTCAGAGCGATGAAGTTTCTGTTTCTCCACCAATTTGTGATGTGGAGTCCTAGAAAATCCATAGCTTGTCTGTCAGGAATAAGAAAAAAGGGTATTCAACATAAGTAAGGTACTACATGTCACCTGTTACTATAGTGTCTGGGTGTTACTGTGCTTTGCAAGGATAAATACAATGTTAGTGTTTCAAATTTTATTATTGGGGAGCAAAGGCAATGAATCATAGAATCATAGAATGCTTTGAGTTGGAAGTGACCTCAAAAAGGTCATCTAGTCCAACCTCCCCGCTGTGAGCAGGGACATCCCCAACTAGATCAGGTTGCTCAGAGCCCCATCAAGCCCGAGCTTGAATGTCTCCAGGGCTGGGGCCCCCACCACCTCTTTGGGCAGCCTGTGCCACTGTGTTGCTGGTCTCATAGCAAAGAACTTAATGGGTCTCTTGGCAACGTGCCTGAAATCCCAGAAGTGTGTCAGAACGGGGAAATGGGGACTCCCAAGTCCTAGGCTAAATATCTTTACCACTGCATATCCCCATCCGGTTGTTTTAGGGGCTCAAACCTCTGTTCATAATCTTAGAAGACACAGAAAACTATTTAGAAATAAATACTAGCATAAATAGTCTAAAAAGTCATAAAGAATTTCCTAGTTGATTTTGGCTACCCATAAATTGGATCTTTGTGCTCTGAAGGCCAGCAATTTATGGAAGTATTTCAGAAAGGATGTGTTATACAAATTGCTGTGGAGACCTGTGCATAGGTAAGCTTGATGTGTTGCTTCCTTTGCTGGTGTCTTAGTCTCCACTGATATCAATATTAGAGTTCTAATATGTTCCAGGAGACAGTTCTTAATTAGCAAATGGGTTTGCAGCCACTGAAGGAGTTTCAGTCAGCCCTTGTTTTCCCACAGGATAATCTGCTGTATTACTCCAATTGCATTTCCCTGAGAATTTCAGACACCAGTTAGTTTTTGCTTCTTTTCCTTGAGGAAGTGAAGTTGCAGCAGGTCTTCAAAATCATGACCTCTATTTTTTGGCCACCTAGACCTTATTATGGGAATGAATAAAGATACTTGTGGCAGAAGATCAGATGTTAAGAAAATCTTGGCCTGTGAAACAGACACTGTGGGACAGCTGTGTGCAATAGTGAGGATTTCTCTTAACTGCAGAAAACAGCATAAGGGCTTCTCTGTTCACAAGGTTTCCATCTTTGTCTGGGAAGTGACCAGGGTTAAACCATCACAGACTATCCCCCTGGTCTTGTTCATACAAGACAGAAAATATGTTGGGGAAAATTAAAGTGTTCTACTGAAATACAAAATGAACATACAAAGATCTTTTCACAGAGTCTAAAACTAATGACTTAAATTACCAAGATACCAATTGCTCCCTTGGAATTGCCCAATGTGAGTGTCAACTAATTATTACGAGGTCAGAAACAGAGTCATGCTGTACTATCTGCAGCAGAATAGCTTACTTAGAAATTATTAGGCACTTTACAGGTTTATTTTAGAGCATCTCAGGATGCAGTAATTACAGTAATCAGAAACTTCGAGGAAAAAAACTCTAAGCACCACTGAACCAAAGGCTAAACACTGATCAAGAACCCTGACTTTGATCTTGATTTTCTCAAAAACTTCTTCCCCCAAGGCCACAGATGTCTTATCCATTGGGAAGACCACCTACATGAGGTTGGATTTGAAGTATTCTGCTGATACAATAAATTGCAGACACAGACCCTGTTTTTCTGGAAATTCTGTGGGTTTTATATTTAGCTTGTAACAGTTTAAAAGAAGCCAAAGGTACTGCTGCCTTTATACTGATCTAACTTTTGAAATCCTGCATAGAAAAAATGGTAAAAGTAACATCTGTTGAGAAAAAGAGGGAAACTTAAGTACATTTCATTATTCATACTATAGAATGTCCAGCGTCCTAATCACATTGAAGAGCTGCCCACAAGTTGCTCAAACTCACCTTTGGGAAGTTTTGCAGCCTGGGACAAATCTGTTGCCTGGCTTTGCTTTGTCTAAGGATTGTCTCTGAGGCTTAATGGCATTAGCTGCAGTGTCCTGGGTGCACATAAACCCTGTTGCACTTGCAGTGCTGTAGTGTGTAACCTCACTCAGAACTGTGTTTGTGTACACCAGTATCCTTCAGTCCTTATGTTCAAATCCCGAGGATGGACCAACAGCAGGACCCAACTCTTCTTGGACTTGTTCTGCAGAATAAAAAATGAGTATTTGAGGAGGCAGTTGATGTGTGGACTCTATGCAGAAACTCAAACTGCCCAAGACACTTTACACAGCAGAATTAGGGCAGCTGAGTCAACTACATTCTGTCTATGACCCTGCCAGGAGCAAGGACAGTGACATGTCTAAGTGCAGGTACACATATTTCTCACCCTGTACTTCCAGATATGCCATCATGGAGAGCTCAGCAGAAAGTGATAGTGGTGGTGTCTGAGCTCGCTATGAAGAGGTCTCTGATCACTTGCACCATGGTCTCCCTGAATGTAGAAACTGGGTCATCCTTTGCCTGCAGATATCAGACAGACAATGACATTTAAGACTGTTTTAGCAGCACAGCAGATTTCCAGCAGCAGAGCTTTTTTCATCACAGAGTCCATACTGAGCTGCTGAAGCTGGTAAGACAGCAGTCATATAGTTCTGTTTAGAAAAAAATACTCTTGCCGACCGAGGAAGACGATGTACAGTAAGCTTTCTTTCAGTCTAGGGTGGAATGTTACTCTCTGTGGTGACTACCAAGGAATATCCTCAGTACCTTCACAAAGGACTTTGCTTTTGAGGTTGAATTCAAAGAAAGAAATAGCTCAACAGTCTCCCAGAGAGAAAAGAAGAATAAGGAAGTAGGAGCACAGCTGGAAATATCCTAACTACAAGCATCTTAAATATGTTGCAGCTGCACAAGAGACAATTACATGTTACCTTTAACTTCTGAGCTGGGTGTGCATCAATGAAGTTCTGTGGCTCTGCAGACACCCAGCTCTGGTGATTCCTGATCTCACCCTGAACAAGCATTCACAGATTCCTGCAAGTGTGTTAGTGCCACCAACAGTCTTATTAACAGAGTGCTTAGTGCACTCAGCAGTCAGGGGGAGTGTCCTAAAGCTGTTCCTGGAAATACTCCCACAAGAAACAACATGGCATCTTGGCTTCATTTAAAGCCTGAAAGTTCACAGCTTAACCATTGCTGTGATCCAGATTTGTTACTTGTCTGACTACAGGAAATTAATGACCACTTAATTTGAAAAAGAATTATCCTGGGGAGAAGTGTATGAAGGACGACCATTAGCATTTCCAGATTCCCTGCTCTCCCACTAGCAACTTTCAGATTTGAGGGAATTAAATGCCCTTGAGTACAGTTTTTCTTATGTTTTCAAAGTGAAGTCTTTCCAAAATGACTTGTTCCATCCTAAATCTGAAAGTCAACACTTGGCTGTAGTTCTGAAAGCCAGAAGCATGTTAACTTGTCCTGTTTCTTCTGGATGATTCTTTCAGCCCAGTCTAACACAGGAAGTCCAGGCTAGTACAAAACCATTCAAGGCACAAGCTGAGAGGAAAAACACGATTCTTTCAGCCCAGGGCAAATCTGATGCTGCATAAAGTCAGGTCAGTCTCTCTGAAGAGAGCTATGAGAGGAGGTTCAGTGGGTCTGAAGTCAAAGGAAGCCAGGAATGGTTGCAGAGAGATCATTACTGAGAAAGAAAGGGACAGAAGCGAGCGCTGGGTTTAGCAGAGTTCAGTGTTTATTTAAGAACTCTTCCTCCTCTCTGTGCATTGGCAAGGAACAACCATTTCACACCACGGCTCACTCAGGAATGCTGTCAGCCTTTGATCCAGTTACAGGGAACAGGTCAGGCGTTGCTCACCCCAGGCCAGGAGGTGCTATGGAATTCTGCCATGGCCTGGGAGCTTCTGAGCACTCTCTGGCACATGTCAGCCTCTGTTGAGAAAGAATCTCCAAAAAAGTGCATCAGCAGTCATGTTGTCGATGGAAAAGAGGAGTGGGACAGACAGATCTGTGTCTACACCCAGGGAAAGCTGCATCATTAACTTCTTGGGTAGGCTCTGACCCTTTGTTACCCTGAGCTCCCATCCAGCCTGCTCTTGATTTGCATGGGATTGCACAAATAACTGAGCCTGCAGGAATCAAGATGCAGCAGTCTAAGTGGGAGATCATTCTTCAGGCACCTTTATAATGAGTGAAGTAAAGAGTCCATCTTATATAAAAGTGCGTAGTCAGCACAATTTAGCAGTCTCTCATCTGTCACTTTCTCCCATAAAGGGTTAGAGTTAAAACAATGAGTCAGGCTTGACGTTTCAGCCAAGTGCAAAATGAATTGTGAGAGCATCATCTGTGTAAACCTCTCATTGAGCCTACTGCAGAAATTGCAATTTCCAGTAGAAAAAGCAGGGTTGGAAATAAGTCTAATAAGCCCGTGCCATGACCACATACAGATCCGTATTTCACCTCTTTCTCTGGCAGAGACCTCAGTTAGGCTGCAGGCTTCCTTCTGCATCCAGGCTTTTCTTCCCTAGTCCCAGGTTCCTCATAGTCATCAGGCTGAACCATCTCTGCTTCTTCCAGGCATGCTGATGATGCCTGCAACGAACCAGAGGAGGACAAGAGAGAAGAATGGGACCAGCGTCCCTGTAAGCAGGGATGGTGAAATTGTAGTGGTCCCAAGATTTACCACGAGTTTGGAATGATCCTTGGCAGTATTTATGTGGGAAATAAAAGGTGTCTGTTCTGGTTTTCACATCTGCTTGATGCTTTTTGTGGGAAATAAGTTCCATGCCTGTCCTTCCTTTTCTGCTCCTTTACCTAGAACTGTGCACTCAACACACGCTGGGTTCTGCTGCCTGACATTTTTACAATTTTACACCTTTTCATGCAAAGACTTCTTGAGAGAGATCAGTAACATGCTCAGTAACTAAAAATTTCCCAGGCTATGCCAGTATATAAATAGGAAACATTAGGTTTTGTGTGCTGAATGTACATTTGGGGTCCAGCATTTGAGGACATGCAGCAATGGTTCTACAGCATTCATCTTGCTGCCAGGAGCAGCTCATCTGCAAAAGAGGCATTAAGAGTAGATGCAGTCATTTTACCAAGCCACATTCTCTGAACAGCTTCTTCTGCTAAAAATATTTCAGTACACACACAGCAGAAAGAACCATAGGGAGCCTCCCACAACATTCCTAAAAAACGATGGCACAGGTCTCTCACAACATTATTCTGCATGCCCAGTCAAGGCATCCTTCACTGCCTGAAGTCCATTTAACAAAATCACTGGTGATGTTCCTAGTCAGAGTGTGTGTGTACCCCCACATCTCCTGGCCACCTGGAGAGACGATAAGACCCGGGATGACGTAAAGGTACGAGGTGTTTACGGTCAGGCTCTTCCGCGCTGTGGTGGCACACTCAGGCCAGAGCTCAAAGACCATTCCTGTTATGTAAGGGCTATTTTGCAGCCCTTGGCATTGCCCAAGAAACAGGTGGGGGAAATTTCATCCTGCTGTCAGGAAATAAAAGAGGTTGGAGTCATGTTTCACCATTAAAATCTCAAAAGGCCTTCACTGTTATTAATGCATTGCATTATTATTTATGGGTGTTATTATTCATGTGTCTGCAATATATCCAGCTGTCGGTGCAACAACCATGTCAGGTTACCCAGAAATACTTCAGCAGTATTGCTTCCATTTACATTGCCCCGCCAGAGCTGATTGATGGGTACTGCAAAGTCATAAATATTGCTTTTATTATCCTTCCATGTTTATTTATTTC
Source organism: Merops nubicus (assembly GCF_000691845.1). Taxonomy (NCBI): domain Eukaryota; kingdom Metazoa; phylum Chordata; class Aves; order Coraciiformes; family Meropidae; genus Merops; species Merops nubicus. The sequence continues at coordinate 5,910 of NW_008607867.1, forward strand.
CTAATCACAGGGCTGTTTCAGTGTATCAGTACTTACACAAGGAACAGCCTTCACTGCTAAAGTAGAAATTATAGTTGTAATTAACACGTGCAGCCATTAGATGGTAATGTTTGCTCACCGTTGCACTGAGCATTGTACTTGCAAAGTCCAGCTCAGTGAGGCAGTTAAACAAAACTCTTCAAACACAGCCACTGACCTGGAGCATCTCATCTGAGATGCGTTGAGTAGCAGATCCCTACTCAATGGGATTGATTGCCACTACTGATTGCCAATGGAGTTTGGGTCCTTGGTACTTCTGCAAATCAAATCTCTGGCATCTGAAAGTTAGAGACCAGTTTTAAACTCTTTGGCTCTGGATAGTTGAGAAAGACTTGATCATACAGAGGGAGGGAAGACAAGATAGTGTCACCTTGCTCAAAAATTTGGGATTTTGGATAGGAACAACATCAGCTAGCCTGCGACTGTGGGGGATAGGAGGAAAGGATTTCTGAACATCACTTTCAGGGATTTTAAAGTGTGAAGCAGAGGCATGAATAAAGATCATGCCTGCACATGGGTTTGGTGTGACGCACATTTGTATATGTAACACCAAGCCATGTGTAACTATAGATATATTTATGTAACTATAAATATAATGTGTCACCTTCTTCTGAGTTGTTGCAGCATTTTGGTAATATATGTTGGACAGTTGAAAGATGAAAAGACATATCTCTGCTCTAGAGATTTTGGGGGAACTGCTGAAAACATGCTGTGGTAAAGCTACTAAGAGTTTGTCTGAGGAGTTTCCATATGTGTCCTGGCTTCTCCAGTTTGCTTTTAGGAACCCGCTGCTGATGTTCTGTTGCTGAACTTACACAGATGTTGCTCAGGAACACCTTTAAGCAGGACTGCATTTCTCTGGAGGTGGGTGCAGGCCTCCTCTTTTGCAAGTTTTGGAAACAAAGTTGTTTTATTTTAGAAACAAAGATGTTTTATGAAGCCAGGGATTCTGAAATGGGCTGACCATACTGAAAATGCATTCAGGCATTTTCAGACACCTAGCTGCTGCTGCTTGCTGTGAGCAGTGGCTCTTTTCTATAGGGGAGAGTAATTTAAAGAATGGTTTTTATAACATTTGGAGTCCAGCATTTTGCCTTAATAGCACAAGTGAGGTGGAGAGGGAAGGAGAAGCAAGTGCTTGAATCCCTGAATTGGATTCTACCTAGTACCCAAAGGAGCTGCAGAGCCTGTGTTTCCTTTTGTACACACAAGAAACTGGGGAGCCGAGATGATGCCTCGTCTCAGACACCTCCCAGGCCTAGTGACTCTCCTTTGTACCAGCACTGCTGTGTTTCTCAGGACAGCCAGAGATGGAGTCATGGCATGAATCCCGAGCATGAATCCTTCCTGGCTTATCCTCCAGCAGCATATGGAGAAAGGGAATGGTCCTGTGAGTATTGTTTGGCAGATGCAGTCTGTAGGCCACATTAAGGACTGTCAGTAACATTACTGATGTCTTCCTTCTGTGCCTCTACACTGCCCAAGAAAACAAACAAACCAGGAAACCAGTGTGTTGAGACTCCACTGTGCCAAACAGTGCATCCAGTGTCACCGAGCTGCAGTTCTGTGCAGCTGCTTACTTAGGTAGTCAAATGGATTTAGACTTCGATCTATCCACTCGGTCATTTTGCTGTACACGTCAGCTCTGGTGATCACTGACACTTGCAACTCCATCCCAAAAGAAGCAGAACTCTGGGGAAAAGGAGCTTTTGACTCAGTGCAACCTTCAAAATCATAACACCATAGGCAACAAAGATTTTCTTTGTCCTGTCCTCAACAGCAAGAACTGGCCTGGAGCAGTAACACCCCCGGTGTGCTGCAGTCTCACGTGCCTTGCTGCTTCTGCACTCGCCAAGCCAGGCCTCTGCCTGAGGAAGCCTCCCAGGGCCTTGTTGTGCCAAAATATAACCAGCCAATGGTCGCATTTCCAAAATAAGCGCCACAGGATTCAGATCTCAAGCAAATAAGCTTTGCTTTCTTCTTGTTTTTAATGAGTTTTGCTTATTCTTTCTCTTTCCTTTCCTCCCTCCTTGTAGCTTGTACTGCAGTTACAGGAATCCTCAGGGACTGTTTTTGGCTGGGTGACTGTTCAGTGATTTGCACCTCTTGCAACTGTTGCTGCAGGCCCTTTCCATTGCTGCTAATCCTCTCTGAAGTCCAAGAGGGAAACACAGGGCTTGAAGTTCTGCCTAGGAAGCTCACAGTTCAGACTGAAGTGAAGAAGGAACAGAAAGATGCTTTTACATTCTAGCCAAGGATACATTAAGATTCTTACACCTGAGCGATTTACAAAACTATGAACAGGATCATTACCTTCAAGAGTGTTTCATGGTGAATTTTGGAAGTCCAGTGTCCACAGCTTGCCAGTTTAAGAGGAGAGGTGTCAGTCCTGGAGGCAGCTTCCTTTGGGCTCTCTGGATATTCAGGAATATTAGAGAAATCCAGACACAGAGAAATACAAGAACACCCACAAAAATTTGAGTGATTTTTTCCTCCTGTTCCCTTCTCACTCAGCTGTGACCTGCTAGCCCCAGAGCCACCAGCACCCAGATCCACACCCCATGGGCATTAGCCCTGTTGGAGCACCTGGGCAGCACAGGCAAATTAACCACCTCTAGTCCCATGCAAATGCAGCTTTGCGTGTCCTTCAAACTGTGCCCAGAGTGAGCAGGAAGAACGGATTATGTGAACTGAGCAGGGCCACTTTTCAGCTGTCGCTCTGAGAACAAGGCTGGTACTCTGGTCTAGACATGAGCTTAGACCTTAGAGATCTGGTTCAATCTCCTGCTGTGCTACGGATGCATCTCCTCTGTGATCCTGGGCAACTTGCTTCCAGTAGCTTCATATTACAGCCAGTCTGTCCTCTACCTGTAAGCAAGATGTTCATCCTTTCACCAGGGTTGGATCTAGCAGCCCCAGGGCTACAGAGTGACTGGATTCATTTGGCTGATCTGCTGGAAAGCTTTTCACTTTTAGTTGCAGGAATCGTTTTCTGCTGGCTCAGCGGTCTGAAGACACTCATCTACTGGCTGTTCTCTCACTAAGCAGAGCAAGAACATGGCAAGGACAAAAGAGGCAGGGACGCCCCTTTTGGCACTCACTGATCAGTTTAGCTGCAGTGCTGCTCTTTGTCTGCATCCCCTCTGCTACAGAGTCCCTCTTACTTGAGCTCCAAGGGCTGTTGCTGTCACAAATACATTCTCAGTTAACCACTCCAGTGACAATAGACAGAGCGCTACCCTGTACAGAAATTATCTTAAACACTCTGATGACTGTTTCCTTCTAATTCACTAAAACATTCTCAGCGAATGCCCTAATAAGATTTTATAGGTAGTGAATCTATGGATGGTTCAGGGATAGAGAGACATAATAATGGGAAAACTTTATGGAAGACTGGAAGCAAATTAATAAATCTGATATTCTTCAGAAACATTGTGAAAGAAAACTAATCATTGTAAAACACTTCAAAAGACAATGCAAAAAAAGCCCAGGAATTGCCAGCATTTTTATTTCCCCCAAATCAAACCTTTCTCTGAGAGAATGTTTTTAGTTTTTAGACTTTCAGGGTGTTTCCAGCTTCTTGGAAGAGGCTGTACTGGAGGAGGACAGTTGTGGCCTACAAATGAAAAATTATCTTGATCCCATGTTGCAGCTGGATGTTAAGGATGGGAGTTTCCCTTCTGTCGTTCAAGGTGCAGCTGACAGCACCGCTGCCACATCAGGACCACCCTGGAAGAGGCATGGACAACTACTTCTGCTCAGCAGGCAGCAGGGTTGCAGGGACACTGCACTCTCTACTATCACCTGACAGGCTTGTTGCATGCCCAGCTCCCTGTGATTTCATTCTGACTCACATAAAGGAAGAAAGAGTGAATACTTCTTGCCAAGGTGCAAAGAAGCAACATAAAGCTAATGGGCCTGGGTGAGTCCACGATTCTCAATAAATCAAAGATGTGCTTGTCAGCTCACAGAGAGTATGAGTTTGCAGTTGGATGCAGTTTTACAAGTTGTTACCTTTACACTGTATGCCGACCTTGGCGTCTTCTCTGAGAAAGCACAATCCGAGCGGTTGCATATGACTTCATTGCTCTGCCTTCTTCTCTGGGATAAGTCAAAATATGGAGCAGTGCCCAGTGCAAAGCGGTCATTGCAGTTTCTGTTCCTGCCAAAAAGAGGCTTGGGAGAACCCAGACCAGGTCGTCTTCATCCAATTGCAGGGCTGGGATTGTCTCTAATTTTCAGGCAGGAGGAGTGAGCTTAGAGTGCAGCAGACATTACAACATGTGCAGTCATTAACTCCAGACAACTTCAGCAAACAATGGTTTGCAGAATCTCTGATTTTCCAAAGCAAATAAATGTGCAGAGCAGTAGAGAATGGTAACATCTCATAAAGCTGTTTCTTCATGTCTGAATGAAGTGTCCTGTCTTGTAGGTAGTGTTAAGAAATGCTTTGAATGACAGAAAAAGGTCAAGCTGTATGTTTTTCAATGGCGGGTGTTTCTTTCAGAGATCTGCTGATCTGCTGAATTCAGAACACTTTTCTTACTTCAGTGAAAACTTTAAGACAAGTTTATAGGGTCCCACTCCTCCACCAGTGTCCTCCCATGATGTCCTGCAGGGACAGAGCCTTGTGGTATCCCTGGAATCTGCAGTTGTTGTATGTTCTTTCTTTACCAAAGAATGTGCAAAACATGCAAGCTCTTGACAAGCGAAAACCTTCTTGTGAAGATCTGGGAGATGGTTCAGGAGTCAGGGCAAAATGTCATAAACCAGTAGCAAACACACAGCAGCCTTGCCTTTATTCTTTTCTGTTAAAATTCCCAGCACCTCTCTCAAGGTATTGAAGTATCTAAAATAAATTTGGGTGCTAAGATCTGCTATTTAATTTTATGAAGGTATGTATTTTGGCACCACGAGGCTGATTCAGTTTCAGGATTGTGATTAGCAGCATCTAAAAATATATGGCTAGAGCAGCATTAGGAAACATCTGGCCTGAATGACTAGAAAAAAGCACCCATTCATTGTCATGAAAATTAAGATTCAGAGAAAGCAAAATCATAGAATCATAGAATCATTATAGCTGGAAAAGACCTCTAAGATCATCAAGTCCAACCATCAACACAACACTATCATGACCACTGAACCATGTCCTGAAGTACCACATCTACATGTTTTTTGAACCCCTGCAGGGACGGTGCCTCCACCACCTCCCTGGGCAGCCTGTTCCAGTGCCTCACCACTCTTTAACTCAAGAAGTCCTTCCTAATTTAAATCTCTCCAGGTGCAACTTAAGCCCACTTCCTCTTGTCCTATCACTTTACTTGTGAGAAGAGACCAACACCCACCTCACTCCAACCTCTTTTCAGGTAGTTGTAGAGTGATAAGGTCTCCCCTCAGCCTCCTCTTCTCCAAACTAAACAATCCCCGTTCCCTCAGCTGCTCCTCATAAGACATGTTCCCCAGACCCTTCACCAGCTTTGTTGCCCTTCTCTAGACCTACTCCAGCACCTCAATGTCCTTCTTATCCTGTGGTGCACAACAGTGAACCCAGGTACTCAAGGTGTGACCTCTCCAGTGCCAAGCCCAGGGGCACGATCACTTCCCTACTCCTGCTGGACACACTATTTTTGGTATGTTGGCCAGGATGCTGGTGGCCGCCTTGGCCAACTGGGCACACTGCTGGCTCATGCTCAATCAGCCGAAATCTCAGGAAATAGTTTCTCTTCTGACAAACTAGCTTTTGAGCTGCTTTTGCCACAGTACCATGTAGTCAGCTGGGATCTAACTGCTGCTGCAGCTGTCTGGCAGCCTTTTCTGCTTCTCATGCTTTGTCCTGTGAATTACAACTGGATTCTCTGTATTTTTAAAATTTCTTTGTATTGGTCATTATTCCATTTGTGGTGTTTGTATTTTTAATTTTCTTTCTCTTGTAGGATTCCTCTGTCTCAACATTTCTATATCTGCAGGACATCATCTTCAAGCAGTTGTTTAACTGCTTCTGTTGGAAACAGCCATGCAGAACCAAAGGTACTTACAGGAGGTTAGGAGACAGTATCCAAGTTAAATGTCATTCACTGCTCCTCTGAATCATGTCCTCTACATGATACTCATAGAGAAATAATTACCCCGAGCCCAGCAAGAAGACTAATCGATATTTTCCAGGCTGTTCTGTGTAAAGTTTTACCAATGTCTCTTTTGAGGGCGATAACAAAAAAGCAGCAATAGAACTGGTGCAAAAGGTGTGCAATAGAACTGGCAATCCTGGCAGCTTTGGTAGCAAGAAGATAAGTAATTCTTTGTAATATCGTGTCCTGTTTGAGACTCTAATCACAGGAAAGAGAAATAATGTCTTCTCTGCTTTAGAAAGCCTCAAGTCCATTTAACTGCCTTTTTTATAACCTTGCATTATTAATGTAATTATTATTTTCAGGAAAGTTTATTTCCCCATTCTTATATCTTACACAGTGAAGTGGTCAACTCTGCATGCTCGGCTACACAGCAGCAAACTACACACAAGAGACCCCCCTGGAGGCATTTTGAGTGCTAATGTATCACAGGACAGGTTGTTCCTAGCACGCATCTGGTGACACTGGACAACACTGGATCTGTGGAAACTTCTTAAGCCGTAGCTGGCACTTGATGATAAAATGTCTGAAAACTCCTTGCAATTTAGTGCAGCCTCTGGGACTTCCAGACTTGGGCTGTTGACATCCCACAGGGCTTATGCTTAACACGGCCTGATATGGATTTGTCTTTTCAGGGACATGTCTCTTGAGTCACCAGAGTGCACATTGGTTGCCAAAGAAGCTCAGAATTAAAAGAAAAATGGTGAATTCTGATAATTGCTATGTGAGAAATGATTATAAGAATGTGAAGTAGGAGAAAATGTGAAATAGATCCCTTCTGCAGGCAGACACCAGGTCTCCTCTGGGTCATCCCTTCATTGCCTCAGCTATAAGCCAGCAGTCGCAGATCCTGTCTCAGACAAGATCCTGTTCTGAGTCTCCGTGGCTCTGATGTCTGTACCTGACAACAGTATGGACCTCACTATGGCAGCACTTCTCTTCATTTTCCTTCCTTCTGCAAATGTTTATGGGCATTAGATCCTACAGCAGCTTGGATTAGCAACAGGGACAGGCAACAGCACAAAGAAGTCACCATCTCAGCTTGTTGCAGGTGTTTTTCTTGGACCTACACATCCTCTGTGGCAAGCTGATTTCTTTGGTTGGGGGCCATCTTCTAAGTGACAATAACTGTCTTAGAAAAGCATTCAATATTGGTTTACCTAATTTCTCTTCTCCCAGGATGATACGACTCTCTCTCCCAGATGATATGGCTTTCCCTCCAACAGTCTTCATGGCTTCAAAATGGCAACATTTGCATTACAGAAAATACGATCCGTGTAACACTTCTGATTAGCTCTGGTTCAACGTACTGGATTGTCTCCTTGAAGAAAAGACACATACCCAAGTATGAACACCAAAGTTAGTAGTCATTTTCCCCTCCTCTAGCAGTTTGAAGATCAAGGTTGCTCTATGACCTCCTTAAGACATCTCTCTCAGTTTGCTTCATTCTGAAGAGGATTTGTTACTGAGAATTTCCTATTCATGAGGTCAGGCTGGAGAGTGATAGATCTTAAGGAATAATGGGCTGGGGAAAAACGAGTCATTAATGAAATGTACTAGCGATTATATTCGTTACCACCAAATAAGGCAAAAGAAAGGTAGGTAGGTCAGCAAAATTTAGGCTGGTATTTTTTAAAGAGAGAGGCTTAAATAAATCCATGTTTATTGTGCAGAGCACCAGGGGTTTCTCTGGAAGTTTCATACTGCTAAATATCGTATCGCTTACCTCTGTAACTTCGCTTGGACTTGGAAGTCTCTCCATTAGGCTGCCTGTGCTTGCAATAATAAACTAAAGGTTTTCAAATTGACTTAATTGTTCCCTGAGGGTGAAAATACTGCTTTCTTAAGTGGCTTTTGGCTGAGTCACAGACACTCCATTTTCATTCCCTTTCAGGCTCAGAAGGGTCCCCTAAATCCACACATTTTTCTCTGACTCTGGCAGTGATGTATGTTTCCACAAGAGTAAGCTTTAATCCACATGTAGCACACCTTATTTCCATGGCATCTTTTGATCATTTGAGCATTTTTCTGCTGGCTACTTTAAATATATAAGTTGTGTAACTTCCTCCAGTTGTGTTGGCTGTGGTGCTATCCAAAACCAACAGAGCCTGAAGCCTGTTTCCAGCGGTGGGGAGAGGAGCTGGGTCAGGAGGGCTAGGCTCCTGTGCCCATCACAGCTCAGGCACTGCTGGGCTAGAGCTGCTAAATGCTCCCTTCTCTCCTTGCTTCTCCCTGTTTGTCCTCAATACTGTCCAGGATGAGAGCTTAACTTCTTTTACTCCAACAATAGGAAAGAGGCTTTTTTTCTTCACATCACTTCTCTATACTCCATGTACTTTTTCTTTTCTGGAAGCTCCAGCAGTGCAGGGGCTGCAGGGCTGATATTTCGTTAGTATAGGACACTTTTCCACCAGCTATTCCTCGCTTAGTGCACTGTAGTCTCTCAGCTCCTACTGAGACTTATCTCTCCCCCAGAGGGGGAATTGTAAAAGCTATTTTGAATGGAAATTTCATTCCAGGTACAGGGAGGGAGGAAAAAAAAATGAAATCCTTTTGATTTGGGCTAAAAAACAGGGGTTGTAGCTGCTGGATTTGTTAAATTTGATTGCTTTATTTTCTGTGGTTGTCTCTGGAGCAAGGAGAAATCTATTGTTAAAATCACAATTTTAAATTTGTTTTTATAAGATGTTTCCATGTATTTGTGCATATAAAGCCATTGATTTGCTCGAGCTCATATGAGCTGCTCCTGAACAGCAGAGCACTGTGGAACCACCCTAACAGATAAGTTGTACAGTTTATAGTGGCTCCTCAGAGCATGCTGGAGAATGACCCAGATAATTTAGGACTATTTTTCCTTTGTTTTATTGTATCCACCTTTGTCTGGGATTGTTCTATGTATTATTTTCTATCTCGTGTCTTTGCTGTTGTGTTCAGCCAGACCCATAAACTGTTTTTATCTCTATGAGTTCCACAAGGAGTTTAGAATCATTTAAAAATGCCATATTGCAAAGCTTGTTCTACTCTCCAACTCTTCTCAATTTTCAGTGAGGACATTAAATCAAGTCAGACCTAATGCTAGATTACATTGTACCATCCCTGCGAATACCTTACTGCTTTCAGTGAGTATCCAGCCATGCCAGTGAGTTGTTGTTGAGACTAATGGAGATTAATCTTTCATACACATACAGAACATTATGAAATAACCATCTCAAAGCCAGCCATAGCACTGAACACGTTAAAGTAGGTGTATCTAGATGCCAGAATGGTATCTGTGGCAGACAGTGCTTTGAAAACACCCGCTGCTGAGAGTATCAGCACCAACACAGGTTTCAGGCACGTGCATTGTGTCTTTGAAGCCCTGGCATTGTGTACGCCCCAAAGGAATCTTGGGCTGGAGGCTGCTGTGTGGCAGGTACTACAGGGGCATCTCAAAGGTGGACGAGATTACCAGTGTTTAGGACTGCAGGTTCAAACTCAGTTTGGCAGAGACTAGGAGAAGTAAAAGACTTATGAAAAATATAAATCACAGAATGTTAGGGATTGGAAGGGACCTCTGGAGATCACAGAGTCCAAGCCCCCTGCCAGAGCAGGACCATCTAGTCTAGGGCAGGTCACACAGGAACGCATCCAGACGGGTCTTAAAAGCCTCCAAGGCAGGAGACTCCACAACCTCCCTGGGGAGCCTGTTCCAGTGCTCTGGAACACTTACAGTAAAGACGTTCTTCCACATGTTGAGGTGGACCTTCTTGTGCTCCAGCTTGTAACCATTACCCGGTGTCCTACCACAGGGCATAAGTGAGAAGAGATTGCCCGTTCCTTCCTGACACCCAGCCCACTTTAAAAATCATCCTGAGACTTGCAGTCACCTCATCTAGCTTCCTCATGCCTAAAGCACCCTTAGACCTTATGGAAGGCCAGAAATGGGCCTTCTAAGAGCAGTGGGTTGGCAGACTGGAGAGAAGCTGGACAGCAGACCTGCCAAGGCTGCTTCTTGGGCTTGAAAAAATAATATCCCTGCATTACTTGTGTGTGACAGTGCACTGGACACAGGCCTGACTCTGGAGGGAGCTGACGTAGCAGCTGTTGCAGCAGGGGCTGGGAATTGCCATTGCCTCAGATGGTCAAAAAGGCAGAAAGCAAAGAGAATTTTCACCAGCATGGATGATAAGGATACAACCAGGTTCCCATGAATAGAACATCCTAGACGAGCACTTGTAACTCTGTCCTTCCCCAGGAATGTCTCAGGGCTAGAGAAAGGACTCTGTCAGCTTTGGTGTTTAGCCACAATAGGATGTGTCATTAGAAGCAGTCCACATCTCATATCACCACAGCTAGGCATATCACCACAAATTAGGCTTCTTACAAGCTCTTCTAATAGGTGCCAAACCTCAGACAGGAGTGTCTTTCTACCAGTCATGGCCACATCCATCTCTTCTCCCCTGGTGTATTCTGGTCTTCCTTTCCTCCCTCACTCCAAGCACTGTTTTTCGCTCACCTGCCATCTCCCCCAAACTCTGATTCACCTTATTTACAAGCCACATTGGTCTCTTCCTCCAACCCAGCTTTCTCTGGTAAGCACTCTCAGGCTCAGTCCCTAAACACCAACATCTGTCCCCGGGTTCCTTGGTCCATTTTTTTCCAGTACTTTTGGTCTCAGTTCACAGGCCTTTTCTCCCATCCTCCACTCACAGCCTTTTATAAGGTTCTGCTGCTGCCAGCCTAGCCCAAGGTCACCATTAGGTTTTACTAGCAGCAAGAGCGTTTTGCTCTTCAGCTGTTTGTAGCTTGGCAGCAAAGCCAAGTGGGTTGTAGATGGGATCAGGTAGTTCAGGATCCCCCATTGGAAGAATAAATTATTAAAAAATAGTGGTTTGTTAATAATTACACTGATAATTGAGTTATATGAACCTTACCTCTTACAAAGTTCACTTGACTCCTTCCACTGGTGGGGAATTACTGTCTTGTCATTAGTCTATAATCACTCGGGAAATATGTACACCATGCAGTCAAGAATGAGTGATGCTTTTGGGCACTGGCACTCCTCTCTAAAGCTGTACTCCAGAGCCTGACTGGAGTTTGTTGCCCTGAGCGAGCTTCCTGCAGCTGCCTGGTTGCCTGCACATTGGCTCTGTGCGATACCTGCTAAACTCCTGCAGAGGCACAAACTCATCCTTTACTGTTCCTTTATAAATCATGACTGTTAATGAGTTTGAGCTAAAAACAAAAGGCAAGCAAAAATTGCTAGCTCTGTACGATTTGGTCTCAGAAAAGGTGCCTTCTTGATAGAGCTGATTAGACCAGACTTTCTGTTCTGAATAACTGTTAAAAGGCAAAAAGATACCACAGTGTAATTCACCCCAACAAATGAGAAGAATTTCTAACAGTGTGATTTCAATCTAGAGAGACATCTCAAAGGGTTAGGGGACAAGGGTGAAATGAAACGTACTTATGCACATTGGAAAAAATGTTAAAGAGCTGATATTTCTTTTCTTAGGCACAATTTCTGTCTACAGATCTGATCTAACAAAATGACTTGCTGATTCAAATGATAGTCCCTGTATCTCCCACCATTTGATTTACACACAAAGCTGCCTTCACCATAACATTTTAAGTGAAATGGCAAAGCCCTTCTTCAGACCTCATATTTGAGGTCATCTCTCATCTCCACTCACTGTGTGGTATGGCTTATCTGATCTCTCTGGCATACATCGTTAGTTCTAACAAACAGCCAGAAGTAAACTCAGTATTCCTCATACAGGCTTACTCTCAAAAGGATGCCCATGCTGTACTCTGCAGTGTGTTTCTGCATATCACAGAGTGGTGGGGGTTGGGAGCGGCCTCTGGGGATCATCTAGTCCAACCCCCCTGCTAAAGCAAGTTCACTTAGAGCAGGCTGCATATGAAGCCCTGGATGTCTCTTTCTCTCTCTCTTCCACAGAATATTTGAGTTCAGGGTGATTTTTACAGATACATTAGCTGTATTTTCACGTGTTGAAACTCAACTGCCTCCAAATCTCTGTAAACCTGTTCTGTCATGATACTGAAGTTTGTCCTTACTTTCAATTTAATTCTGCTGCAAACATCATTTCACAATGCTAAATATAATGGAGATATTGAAGATAAAAAAGAAGTGGGCAGATAATGACCATTACAGCATAAGGGTTTTATGGGGAGGCATTTCCTCATCTTTGGTTGCCCACAATTCCCAGTTCAAGTCTTCCCTGACAGCACAGACTTGAATGCAGATCCCACATCTGACAATACATAGCTCCTTAACAGTGCATTAAAGGAAGTGTCTGTAACCCTAATTCAATTAGCATATTATCTCTTCTTTTTTCAGCCAGAAAATTAATTTCAGTACTGAAGAAAATCTGATTACCTGTTCACAATGCATTTTTCTCACCTGAAGACAACTGGCAAATGAATATATATATTAAGCTTTGAAAAAAAAATAGCAACAAGGCTTTTACTCAAAGGCAAAGGTATACCATTAAGTGCATTTTGGCTCATACTCCAGGATTACAAATTGCTTGGAGGAGCATTTTTTTCTAGTTTCCCAAGTTATGTCTCAGCAGGCAGGTGGTCAGGGCACTGTCTGAAAGTAAGAGCAAATTGTTCAAATGGAAAAAGTAAGATTGTGACAGTAAATGTTCAGACTGAATATAAATACTGAAATATTTTAATTTTGAGCAAATGATGTAAAACTTAAGCACATAGTGTACCAGATGAAAGTTCAGCTAGTTTCATGTTGTTTCTAACAGCACATGACAGCAGACGCCTTAAGAAATTTTTTAATAACAGGACAAAACAGAAACACTGTATTGGTGTTAAACAACTCAAAAGTCATTTTCCCGTTGAAAATGTATCCAATTGCCTTTTTAAACAGAAATAAATGTTAAGTACAAGTCCTGTGATGGAGCATAGCTCACCAACAAGGCATGTGCAATCCTTTCTGGTTCTTTGGAGCAGTCTCCCTTTTTGTTGCATTTGACCTGCCAGCCCTTCCATTGGACAGACAGTAAACACTTCAATTTCTGTCACTTCCTATCTGTTCAGGGTTTTCTAGACCTCCTTGAAAGTGCAGAAATAGTTTCCCCAAATGTGCTATGCTGGTTCAACAGACAATGTTTTTTTCTAAATTTAATCTCATAAATATCAAGTTCCCCCACTACATGCCATTGATTCACTGTTTCATACACTGGAACATCAACAGGGACAATTTCGCCTGAGCCTTTGACACAAACCAGTTTCCCAAACAATTTGTTTGAACAGAAGGGAAATAACATCAACTCTTGCTTTTAATGTTTAGGATGCAAATTCCACCAAATGTTTGCACAAGGCTCTCTTTGTCTCTAGTTTCTGCTTTCTCCTTTTGCCAGGATAAATAGTTTCCCTGGAGTTTGGCACACAGCCTGTCATATGGTTGTGGCACTAGTATTACTACCCAGGGGTGCCTGACAATGAAACAGAAAGAAAAAAAAATTAGTAGAAGATTGTGGTATCAGAGAATTGGGCACTACTTTCTTTCACTGTGTCTTTAGCGGAGCTAAGCACCATATAACATTAGGCAGCTCTTTCCTCTCATATCCATCAACACTAAATATTTTAGGCTCTCTAGATTCATACACCCTGCTGTCCTGCAAACATGAAACGAAGCAGCCACCTCTGCAGTTCGCTGATGGGAACTCACTTTTCCCCAACTGAATTGCAATGCTTGAGAAAGTAATACACCAAGTCGTGCATCTTTCCCTGGAATAAACACCTACAACCTGGTCTCCAACCCTTCCAAACCATATTATTAAAGGATGACAGTTCTACCACAACTTGGAGACCTGAGGCTGTGGTTGACACTGGTTGTGAAAAGAAAAAAAGGTAATGGGGTGGAGGGTTAGTCACTCCACTTGAAAGTAATGTTACATCACTCCAGTTGTCAGCACCAGGGTGTAGGCCTTTTAATCTGGCAGCTCTTTGATGGTGCAATGGAGGCATGCACCTAGGGACTGTAACTGTGGGCAGCTAAAGGATGACAAGGTGATGGTCAGGAGGGAAAGGAGCACTCTCTCCACTGCCAGAGGTCAGACAGTCCAGGAGCTGGAAGTCTGTAACCCTGGACAAATACTGGGAGAGTGATCTCTGGGAGGGGAAATGGAGCTGTTCTTCATCCCAGAAGCACTCCTAAGCTTCCCCAGGGAGTGGAGAAAGATCAAATTTAATTTGGTCAGATTTCCTGAGTTTCTGTTTACCCAGGTCTATTCAAATCTTCATGAAAGTACATGGGTGTAAACTGGTGCTGGAGGTTTCCAGACCTATGGCACTAGCCCAGAAAACAGGGACCAGCTGTGTGACCCATGTGGACTAATCCATACAGGAGGCTACACACACCACATTGGCTCCACTGCTCAGGAATAGTTAAACTGTTGTGCAAGACTGGCTGGAAACAGACTCCCAAAGGGAGAACTGGGACATTCCAGCCCTTCAGTCAAGTTTTTGGTAGACTCTTCAAAATCAAACACGATTCTGTGTACTGCCTGGAAGGGATCTGGTGGACAAGGTCCCTTCGTGGCTGAAACAGGCCCTAGTCACAGAGAAGTTATCTATCAACAGTACTTAGTACAGCTGCAGTCACAATGGACATAATGTTCCAGCCCTTGAGTGCAATCAGCTTTACAACACCTCTGCTCATTAAGCTTCTTCAGTGAGTGGCAAGATGACAAGAGGAGTGGGCAAAGGCCGTGGGAGACAAGATCACTAGCAGGGTGAGTGGAGAGAAGCGGGTGTGGGAGGATAGGGTGGAGGAGAAGAGCAAATAAAGCTGGAAAGGAGGCTGAGCAAAAGCATGTAGACCCTAGAACAGCGTTTAATATTCTGTATGGAGTAACAGGCTGGATTATTTGTGACAGCTATTGCTTTTGTGAAACCACTTACTGCCCTGATTTCCCTTCCAGCCCAGCAAGCCTGCAGATACTGGGTTCTGGGGGAGCAGATCACTGCCAGAGCTATTAAGGCATGTCAGGATCTGGTGCAGCTCAGCCTGATTTTCAGTGCTTCTCACTTTTTTTTTTTTTTTTTAGAAACATTATCCTCTATTTTAAACTCAGAAAGTTCCAATGTACTGCTGTGATTTAATTCCAAATAGTTTATATTCCAACATAAAAGCACTTTTGGTCCTCACAGAAATTCAGACCTAAGTTTACAGCAGCGTTTACAGACAGCTCTACTCAACATTTGAATCCTTTCCAGAAGTGATTTGCATTCAAGAGTACTACAGCACTTTGCTTTAACAAAGCTACAGCTGAGCTTGGCTGTCATCTCCAGCTGTCCACTTAAACTGCCTTGCTCTCAAGCTGAATCAGTGCCAGTGAACAGCTGCATTAAGTAATAGGTATTTCAGAATTCCTGCATCATGTCATCATTTATGTCTTTTACACTGTTACCTCCAGAGCACCCTCCATAGTTACCATGTTGTTCTTTTCAGGGTCTGGAGCCCAGAAGAAAAAACAAATCAGATCTTCCAAGCTCCCTCCTGAAAACTCACTAGTCATTGTTTTCAGCTCAGCAGTGATTCCTCTACTAAGATTTGTGTAGAAAAGGAGACAGAAACTTGATATGATGAAAGGATGCAAACAGTGGGAAACTAAAAGGGAAGATGAATCCTGAAATAGAGTTTATATGGATAAAGGGTAGGTAGGAATAGGAACTGAAACTTGGTATGGAGGACCGGAGAGAGATTGAATGGAGAGCAGGAAGTATGGTATGGGTTGTAGCAAAAGAAGAAAAGAGCCCAAAGAAAATGGAGAACATCTGAGTGCTCATATAGCTCCTATAGCTCCTAGACAATGCTTTCCAAAGTCTCTACATTCCTCTGCTCTGAAGTTGGCAATGAAACCCACTGGCAAAGTGAATATCCCATCCCACATATATGCCTCATTCAAACAGAATTGATAATGGGCATGATTTTATATCATAGAAACCTCATTTAAAACAAACCAACCAACCCACCAAACAAAAACAAACAAAAAACCCACAAAACTCAGTTAGCAAACAAACCAATGGCAATACATTATAACAGTGATCAAGCTGCGAAGTCACACATTCACATTGCTAGTAAACACCAAATTCTTTCTTCAACTTCAGATTTACTCTTTATCTTCTGCATAGGAGATACATCAAATTCAGACATTAATGAACTCACATTCGAATGTGTTTCCTGGGGTTTGGGTGCTGGCTTTGTTTTGTTTTGTTTTTAAATTTGCAACCTGTCAACAAATTCAAGTGTCTAAGTTCAGGACAATAAAATTAAAAGTGCATTTTCCAGAGTCAAATTACTTGATGCCATCAAACCACTCACAGAAATGACACCTGCTCAGCTCTTGCAGAGATCTTCTGTTGAATGTTACTGAGGTTTGCTCAGGAGTGAACATCATGATGATTTTGCTTGGGTAGGACAAGAACACAGAACATGTTGGCTTGAGCGGGGAACCACAGCATCTTACTTCAGGTGCCTCTCCAAGAAAATGGTTAAGATCCTTCCAAGAGTATCTGGGACTTTCACAAGGACCAGCCCAAAAGTACTGGTAGTCTGGATCTTGGCTTTCATCCACTTTCTCAACAGCTCTGGTATAGACTAATATCAATATCCTGGCTACTAGAAGTTTTATACATTTGAGAGGAAATTCACTGAGGTGAAGGTGGCTCTCTCATGCTGGCCTGTGAGGTGCTGCAGCCTAGCGTGGAATGGCACAAACCCTGTATGGGTGGGGCTGCAGCGTACCCCCAAAAATAGGCTCTGTGTTGATCTTGGTCACCCCCTCAGGGAGCCGGAAGGTGAATGCCCGCAGCAGGTTGGCAAAGAAAATAAAGAGCTCGGTCCTTGCTAGGTGCTCCCCCAAACACACACGGTGCCCTGCAGAAGGGAGAGGGGAAGGACAGTGAGTAGCCAGGAAATTTTCCATTTCCCAATCACTTTGTTCATTCGCATTATAAACAGAGAGTTGTGGGGACTTTTTGTGTAAGGCCAGGACCATCTAAGCCACAGAATTAAACCTTTGTGAATTCTTTCTCAGAAAGATCCCATCCAATATCATAGGTTAGGAGACACCAAATAAAAATCTCAGCAAAATCCCTGAGATACCACCACCATTTCTTTCTTGACCTTGCTTGACTTGGCAGAAAATTATTTTTCTTTATGAGCTTCAGGGTCACACACAAAGAATCTGTCAGCTGTTTGCACATTCCTTCTTAGTGAGCTGAAGTCAGCAGATCAAAATTACTTAGCAAGGACATTTGCAATTGAATAAAAGCCTGATCGCTTTACAGGCAAAGCAAGAGACCTACTATTAATTTCCAAAAGTTCCTTATTGGAACCAATGAGATGTGCAGAACAGGTAAATAATGCATTCACATTTCCAGATTAGCAGACAAATAAAGGGAAAGAAAGATCCATTTGCATCAAAACCCACTCCTGGATAGACATCTGAGTGACTGGTCTGCTGTATCAACAGAGAAACTAAACCAAAACCATCAGAGTACTAACTTTACTGCTAAGTGTGGTCTTTAACTGTAAATTATCTTATCGCCTTCTTTTGGAACTGGATTTTCAGTTCTGTAAGCAAGAGATTAATCCTCCATTTATCAGGATGCATTCTGCTTTTTTTGTTGTTTGTTCCTTTAAAGGGGATTGCAAGTAGCTCCAGTACACACAAGACACATTCCTTCCCAGGAAAGGAAACACCTATAAAGAATACTGCAGACAAAACTGTGGATGACTGCAGCATGCAACAAGCCTAGGAGGTTCAGGAGTTTGAGTGGGATTCCCACTACCATGTCCTGAGAACAGTTTGGGGTCCAGCAGCACTGAAGCATCTCCATTGGCAGAAACAAGCCAATATTGTTCTTTAAAAGCAGCAAACAGCAGAGATAGAACATGTTATCTGAAGAAATACTATAATCTCACACATCTGTGTTCTTCATCTGATCTGTTGGGTCAGTTCAAACTGCCAGTTTACCTGCTGAGAATGGTAAGAAGGCTTCTCGAGGTACAAAGTTTCCTTCTTTATCCAGAAAATGGCCAGGGTTGAACTGTCGAGGCGTTTCCCATTGCTCAGGGTCATACAGAACAGATGCTATATTTGGCATAATGATGGTGCCCTGCAAAGAAGAAACTGTTGATTCAGTTCTAACTGCTAGCCTGTCACCCATCAGTTTCTGCCTAAAAAATGCTGCTTGTTGCCATTTCTTTGTAATGAGCAGATAAGGTGTGGTTAGGAAGAACATGTTCCTAGAAAATCAGATTTGGTTATAGTTTTTCAAGTTGGAAATTATTGGTTCTCAGCCCTGCATCTATGTCAGTAGGTGTTAACAGCACTAGTGATGTTGGTACAACTGCACTCTGACCACTTTAACTACTAATCTTAATAAAACCTCTAGTAGGACTCTTGTTAAGTCATGTCCCAGGATTGGAAACCTTTCAGGCTTAAGAGAAAGAAAGAAATGCATCCAGAAATAACAGCAATACTTCATTGACAACAACCTCCAAGCTCTTTTGGCAGCAGTACTTCAGACTTCTTTACTGGTTGTTTCCAGAAGACCAGTTTGTGTGCCTTAGCTACCCAGTTGTCAGAAGACAGAAGGGAGTGAAACCTTCACTGTAAAATGAGTTAGGTGGGTAGGTCCAAGCTACCAGTAATGGTCACCAGGACCATCTCTCCTATCTCACTTGCAATAAATCAACCAGTTCCTGTTTCTTGCTAGTGTGTTACAGTGAGAATTTGCAGCCAGCATAGTTTATGTCACTCCAAAAAGTGCCTTACTGGCATGTGTCTTAGGCAGTATCTGGGAGTAAGTCTCTCACTGTCAGGTGCAGCCAACAGTCTCTCAGCTGTTACAGATTCAGGCAGGTCCTTTAGCTCATGCAGTCAGTGGAGCTATAAGCCATCCTCTCACAAGTCTTCCTCCATCCCAGGAGTGCTGGCAGTGCCAGACTGGGTGCTTTGGCAAGCCAGTTTCTCCTTTCAATCCATCCCCAGCCATGCAAGAGCTGGTCTCTGCAGTTGTGCTGTTGATCAGCAGGGCAGAAGCCTGAGGTTTCTGTGGCATGGATCTCACCAGCTGTCTGAGCATCAACATGCTGAGTGAGAAGCTTACTTCATGGAGCCACAAATGGTAACCCTTCCCCAGGCGCTGCTTTCCTGGATTATAGGGAGAATAATTTATAGGTGGAAAATGGGTTACAAAACTGGAAGGAAAGCTAAATGTCTCTCTGCTGGGGAAACAGCAGAGGCTGAAAACGTGTCTGTACCTTTTTGACAGGGAATCCTAGCAATGTTGTGTCCCTCACACACACCCTGGGCAAGCCAACAAAGACAATGTTGCTGAAGCGTTGGATCTCATGAACCACAGCATTTGTGTAGGGCAGTTTTCTCCGATCCTCGTAGGAAATTAACTGGAAAGGACCCAAAACAGCATCCAGCTCCTTCTGCACTTTCTCTGTGGAGACAGAGTCAACATTTCAGATGGGAAAAATGCATAAAATATTTCATCTGGTCTCTTTTCTTAGACCAACAGGAAAATTTATTACTTCAACATAGTACAGTAAGTCTATAACCTGTGATTCAGTATGATGTTTGAGTTTAATATGTGAAAATAAAAGTAAACAGGAAAAAAAAAAACAAACCAAAACAAAAAACAACAGTGTGGACGAAAATCATGAGCAAGGACTGTACTGTACTCATTCCAGCTCTAATGTTTATCTTACAGAATAGTTGGTGGGTGTAGGGTGGGTCACTCAGCTCCAGGTTTAGAAGGTATATAGGGATTAATTAGTTTTCTTTATCTCAAAATCTAAATCTCACTTGCAGAATTGACATAAATGCCTCTGATATTAACTCCCAGTGCAAGGCATGAGTTGAGCAGAGTCAGCCCAATTATGGCAACATACTGTATGAACAAACAACACACAAATCTGCCTAAAACCTTGGAAGCAAATAGGCATTCAATGACACGGGCTTTTCAGCCTCCTACTGAAGCTGCAGGAATACAGGTTTCTCCCTTGCTTTCAGTGCTCAAGCACAGCAGATGGAAGAGCCATCAGCCCCAGGAGTAACTGAGTCATCCTTAAACCCTGGCCATATCCTTTCTCTGATGAGGAAACAGCCTGGATCTACAGAGACATTCATGGAATTGGTATTAATTAGATAAGCAACCTCTTCTGCAATATTAACTCAAACAGTACACAGTTTGTGTGTACTGCCAGCAGTTCTTGCCCAAAAACTCCACCTCTACATATCAGGTAGCCAGAATCCACCCCTTAAATTTCTTTTTCTGTTTCTACAGTCTTTACATCCCTTGCAGATATTCCACATTTGTGTTTTGTTATCTCCTAAGATTTGTGTGCTGCTTTGTGAACAAACTGCAATGAACTTTACCAGTTATTTAAAGACTAGGTGCCAACACCATCAGACAGTTACATGCAGAATATGCTCTACTGAAACTGTGAGGCCAGCCCTGAGCAACCCATATTGTGTGGATGTCCACTGCCTAGCCTTGTGCAGGAAGCACTCAGCAAAGACAGCACGGAGTTACTGCATCCTCCAAGGAAGTATAAGGGTTTGTACTGTGCAAATTATCCTGCATCTCTCTACCTGGTTCTTGAGAAAAAAGATACAGGAAGAGGCAGACATCTCTACCAGGACAATGGGCCTTCCCTAGGGCAACCTGCAGCCTAGATCGTAACCTGCCAAGATCTGTCCAGCTGGTTTGTCCAGTCAGGGATCCAGTGGGTTGTTGGGAGTGTTGGTGTGCTCAACAAGGAGAGTTGTGCCAGGAGGGGAAGCGAGTGTAGGCTGCGAGTGCAAAGCTGTGTTAGCACTCCTCCTGCTTGAACGACGGTGCAGAAAGGTCTCACACTAGAGCTCTGATCTCTGCTCTTGCTGCCATCAGTCAGCCTGCAAGCTCTCCACACAGAACACCTCACTGACTTGTTGCTGTACAGAACCAACGTTTGTCTTACTGCAAGTGCTTTTGCCATCTGGTTTGCTCAGGTTATAGGATGGGCCTCTGATTTTTCCCTCTGCTGCCATTCTTTGTGTTTTCAGAGAGTGAAAACCAGGTTCAGGTAGTGGTTTTTGTGCCTGCAACTCATTATATTCAGCCATAATTAAATTTTATGGTACTTACAGCATTTCACAGCAAGAATCCCTCTCACCTTGGATGTCTGGGTTCACTACCATATAGAGCAGCCCCCAGTACAATGTTGTGCTTGAGGTCTCTGATCCACCGAGGAAAAGATCATTTATAACATACACCAAATTGTCTTCATCATACTTGGGCTTGACCCCATCTTTAGACTGAAGATGATTACAAAAAGTTGAAATTAAAGCTAATAAATATAATAAATATAAATATAATATATAAATCCAATTAGAGAAAATACATCAGGCAAAAACATTTTAGAATAAACAGATTGCAAGAACTTGCTTCCCTGAC
Source organism: Merops nubicus (assembly GCF_000691845.1). NCBI lineage: Eukaryota > Metazoa > Chordata > Aves > Coraciiformes > Meropidae > Merops > Merops nubicus. The sequence goes on from NW_008607867.1 coordinate 27,557, forward strand.
ACCAAAGAAAACTGCATCTTTGCCTCTAAAATGCTTATTTTTGTAAATCTTGTACTCATTCAGATACAATATACAAGAGGACATATCTGCTCCTTCCAGAGCCCATTAAGCAACACGGGGAGAACAAGGCAGCCTGGCTAGCTGAAAGCTTAAGACTGGAGGTAGAAGCTACATAAATTCCTTTAGCTTTAGTAGGCTGGAATTGCTGAGGTGCAGCTGCTGAAAGGGACTGGGCTGGAGGACTACTTTCATGTTGGTGCTGCAGGAATGATACCAAGGGATTTCAAGATAGCCTGGGGATCCTTTAGAGAATGAAGAATCTCCTCTGACCAGGACCTAGACAGAGTTTCCAGTAAAGGAAAGATCCTCCACAAATGTTTCTCTCCCAGAAAGGGAACGTGCCAGCCCACGAGGCCCGAGGACAGCCCAGTGTTGGGACACACACTGAAACCCAGAGATGCCTGTCAGCTATGTCAGGGTAATTATCTATGCATGTGCATTTAATCCCCTTGTAAACATGAGGTACTCTCCTGTAGGAGAGGTGATTTACCCAAGTTATGCAACCTAGAGGCATAACCTCTCTCATATTTACTACAGGTTTGAAGTATACACATGGATATTTATGGAAAGCAGAGCTCACACCCTAGTATACTTTGTGGTAATTTGTTCGTAACTAGAATAAAATTTGTTTGTAACTAAAAGGTAAAACTGGATGCCTTTCTGGGAGGCATCACGGAGTCCCACCAGTAACACAAAATGTATTATCAGGCAGAACACACACTCACTTTCTCGATCTCAGCCAGGTAGAAGTCAATGAAATCCTGTGGTTCATCTGGTATCCCTCTCTCCACATGTCTTCTGATCTCTGTCCTTGAGAAAGAGCACAGGACATCATAGGAGGACAGTGCTTTCTTATGTGGGCCAGGAAGATGGCTCATCAGCCAGGGTAAGACTTCATACAGCTGCAGGAGTGACACACAAGAAGTGGTGTGAATTCTCTGTTAGTAACAAAGCTACTTTTACAAACACCAGAATGAGGAATTGTCCCGTCTGGCGATTTTAATGGTGGAATAAACACATTAGTGTTGCTCTGAGTAGATTTTTGTCATCAAGTGGGAAAACTTTACTAGCAGTTTTGGCACACTTCTAGGGGTCTAGGCAGTACTGACAACACTCTGCTCATGTCAGTAAGTTTACTTGACTAATCCACTGAAGTGTTCTAAGCTTTACGCAGATATTAATCTCATTAATTCTTAATATGTTTCATAATTTAATTTTGCATTTTTACAGTTTGTTCCATTTTTATAACTCTAGGCCACAGTGCTTATGAGCTCTTGCAACAGGATATCCTGAACTTCCACTGTATTGTTAGGTTCTTCTGGCTTTGGTCATCTACAAATTTCACCAATTTTTCTATTTTTATAGTGTGGGAAAGTTGTATAGCGCTACCCTCATATGATATTTGTTTAAAATGTTTACTACCACATCAACATTTGAGTTTGCCTTTTCGTATAGAACTCAAGTGTCAGTGGAATTTGCTATGCCATCCACAGTCCCTGTTACACCCTGCTTGTCCCTCTCTAAGGGTCTAAACCACAAAGTCTAATTCATGGAAAAAAACTGCAGGCATCCTTCAAGACACTTCAAATGGAAAGTTGGCCTTTGTGAAACATTGTGGGAGGTACCTACCACAAATCTCTGACAGAACTTGAATTGTGAGACTGTCAGAGAATGTGTGTCTTGGTTTTGTAATGTGTCAATTGAGAGCTATGATGAAGTAATGGAAATCTTCATAATGAATATTTTATTATTTGTGAGGGAGAAAAAGAAAAAGAAAATTGTCAGCATACAACTTGCAAAGTAGTAAAAAGCAGAACAGTGAATTCAGGGATACCCAGTTTTGGAGAATTAAATAAAGGTGGGAGGAGCAGTACTACAGAGTTGAAATTTATTACAAACTCCAGTCTCAAATTAAGTGAAAAGGTTTCTGCTAACAGTCACAGAAATTCTGAAAGACTTAAATTCAGGAGTCAGAGAGGTGAACCCTAAATTTGCAAAGAAACAAGAGAGTACTTTAAAGTGGCCTGAAAACCAAAGAGTCACTATTAAAGTCCCCAAGGACACCTCTTAGCAACCAGTTTGCATTTGCCAGTTGCTCTCTACTTAGGGAAGACCCATTTTTGTATCCACACTTTCATTTTATACCTATTTCAGGACGGAAAAAAAGCATATTATTTACTCACCTTATAAAAAAAGCTGCCTACAAATCTGAATAAATTCTCCGTGGCACTGATCAGTTCATGGAAGGTTTTGTCCTCATCAGAGAAGTGATATCCAAAAACCAGAGCACAAATTACATTTGAAATAGAATGGAAAAGAGGGAAAGAAGGATCCACAGGTTTTCCTGCAAACACAGTAACTGGGTTTCACTTTCAGTGTTTTCTTCAGGTGTTCCTTACACAGACAGGACAAGATGTTATTAGATATTACATAAAAAGTCCTCTTTATCCAGATGAGGCATGAACGGGGATGTGGCATTAATATGTATTCATGAAAATAAAACACAGTCTTAGAGCAGAGGACGCTGCTAAACTGTCTCCTCATAGGTCTCAGTCAATCACATAGCCCTTCCTGTGAAATAATGTTGTACAACTAAGATACGTTAGAGGATTTCGTATCAAATCTGCTGTCCTCAGCTGTGAGGAAGAAGCCAAGTCAGAATGTGAGAAGGAAGAAGAGTCACTGGAGATGAAGTCAGAGAAGACAGTGACAGACATTCAACAATGTAAAATACTTCTTAGGAAGAAAGACTGAAGCAATTTTGGAAGATTTAAAAAGCGGAGTAGATGGATAGGAACTGCACAGTTTCTGTGATATAATTATTAATCTCAGCTGTGAACAGTATATCATCGTATCTTTGTCTGATGATTTTTTAAAGTTATGAGACAGACATCTATAAAAAAATTATTTGGATAGAAATAATCCTTGCTTAGACTTTAGGATCAACCTGAAAATCTACTTAAGTTCTTTGATTCTCTTACTAACACTTACTTAGACAGACATTAAAATATCCAGTTTACCTCATGGCACATAACGTCATTGAAGTGCAGAGAAATGACTAAGGTCTGCAATAATACTCAGTTACCTGCTGTAGACAGTCTGAGAATGGCTTGGCTGTGCAGTGCAGTGACATCAGAGCATTTTACAGTCATCACAGACAAGTGATAAGCCCCTAGAGGTGAAATTTCAGAAGTTCCCAACCTCATTAGATTTATGGACAGCTTTTTAAGAATGAAAGCCTCACCAATGATACTATGCTTTTGGGGCTTTGGTAAGTTTGGATACATCATTCTGGACCTATGCCAACCCCAGAAACCCTAGAAAGGGGTAGGTGAGTTTGTCTACTGAAGATAGAGATCCAGGACTGAGAAGTGTCTGATTTCTTAGCAGATAGATACCTTTTAGGTTCACAAAGAACTCCACCAGGTGAGAGGCCTCCTCTTGCACTCGATTCTCCAGGACTCTTTTCCCCATTCCCAGACTGCGTAGAGTCATCATACCAAAGCGTCTCTGCCGCTTCCAGGAACGGCCACTTGCCAGTAAAATACCTGAAGGTTTTCCCTGGCATATTAATATTTGTCATAGACATGAACAATTCATTTAAACATATTATTAAATGCATTGGGTAAATCAGGGAATACTTTGCGATACAAGTATCTTTATGTGAAATTGTCAGTAACCAGAAATCACAGCCAAACATATCCAGCCAGACTACAACTAGACCATATATTCTTAATATTGATTGCAGTTAATCTTTGAAAAGAGCAATCTAAGGATTTGTTGACTGCTCCATTTCTTGATGTCTGAAAAAAAAAATCAAACCTTAAGATGCTTTTTTAGAAGATCTATTTTATCCATACTCTTGATCATGCTCAAGACAGGAATAATGGGATGAATTTCCACAGAATGCTGTACAGGACCAGAGTATGTTTATGGAGACATAGATCAATTATCGTGACGCTTGTATGTTGAGGTGATGAAGGTGAGGGACAGGTGACATTCAGGCCCTGTTTCTCCTCTGGAAGGGATACCATTCCACTGATGGTTAAATTGCACTAGTGGTTACCTGAAGAGCCCTAAACTGCTGCTGTGGTGGTGATGCTTTAAACAATCTGCGTTTGCTTCGGTATCGCAAATGCAGGGGAGGAAAAAGGAAAGACTCCAAACTGCAGAACCACACTAAGGAGAGGTGGGTTTTCAGGTGTCAGAGGCACACATGTCAAAGGATATTCACCACACATTTAAGAGTGGCTGCAAACACAGTAATGAGTCTTCTCAAGGAGGGTGTTACATGTCTCTTGCTCATGATGAAAGGTGTTTGGCAACCATAATATATATGGTTACCAAACATATAAACAAGATTTCCGTTCATGTAATGTACAGCAAAATCATGTTCAGCAAATTGGATTATTCTCTGAGGAGGGCAGGATTGCCGAGTTCTGAGCTGGGATGACACACATCTTGAACATTTGAACAAGGTCACCTAGAAATAACCTGATCTGGAGTGTTTACCAGGCTTGGGAAAGCTCAGTACAAAAGGCATCACAGCAAATGAAGTTATTCTCAAGAGCTAATGGAGGACTTGGACAGCATCTGATGGAAGAGCATTCTGAACAGGACGGTAGAGGATCTAACAAGGCAGGGAAGTTTGCCAAGTCAACACTTGTGCACTGTTTATGGCAGGAAAATCTCACCTTTTCCTTTGGCTAGTGCTCTGACAAAAGGAGACAACATCCTCCCAGAAACATCTTCAGGGTGCATGGTCATGCCATCCTTCACTGCTTGATATCCGTTCAGTATGATCATCGGGGCCCACCCGAACCACAAAGTATATATGTTACCATGAGTTTTTGCCAGCTGCAAAAGTAAAAAGGTAAAGGAGAAAAGGAAAAGGAAAAGGTGCCAGGAAAGAACAGATTAAACCCCACAAACCACAAAGAGGGACTGCACCTGCTATTCACTGGCCCGGTCGTCATTTTTTTTTGCTGAGAACATCATCCCATGAGTATTATTATAGCTAGAAGCAGAAAGAGGCTGGTTTTCTTTTCCTGAGAATAAGGCTTTCAGCAGCCAATTTTATTTACCTTGAGGGAAGTGATTTTCTTTCCAAAGTTCAGGCTGCAGCAACACTTGATATTTTACATTGCATCACATCCAACCCCATCATGTGTACCTTGTTAATTGAACAGCCACACTCTGCACCGCTCTGGGGCTCTGTGGCTCCAGCTAGCCCTTCCTTTGGAAAAGGAAACCAACAGATTGAATGCGCTCCTTCTGTGTGGTCCAAGAGAGAAGGTGGAGCCAGAAATTAGTCAACGGTCATGAAATGCCACCGGGCTGCAGCTGAATCTACGATTTCGTCAAAGCAATGAGGAGAGCACTGACCACTGCAGGTAGCAGAGTTGTCCAAGCAGGGACAGGTGTATGACAGAGGAAATTCAATAATTTGTGGAAAAAGCTTTGTCCAAGAATGGGACTCTGCTCCAACTCACCTATGACAATACAAAAGAGGTGGCAGACAGTGTCTAAGGTGCCATCAGAATTACATCCAATAAATCACACCTGTCACTCACTTCTCCTCATAAATATTTTAGATACTGGCTTTCTTTTCCCTGTTACAGCATCACTGCCTGAGTCTGTGCACTCAATGATCTGTGTGTACTGCCTCAAGCATAGATCTGAGTGAGATGTCATCTGCAAACCACTGGAAGAATTACTGCCAGGGTACGGGGGGAGGAGTAGCTTTCTCTAGAAACAAGTGGCAAACAAATATTTTTAAGAAGGTGTTGGGGTATGGGGAGCATATGCCTTTTCCATATTACAAGCATCTAGACGCACACTGTATTACCCACTTTGTGATCAAATTAGACAATGCTAGTGCATCAGAATTTGTAAGAGTAACACATATGGAGTTATCAGCAGTGAAGAAGCATCTTTTTGATTATTGGTATTCTCTGACTTCAATAAGTCAGAAACCCTGTCTCCAAGTTTATTCGATTCCTAAGGTCATGAAGTTTCTCCTGAAGATGACATATTCTACATAAGAAGGTGACCTAAATGTACGAATCAAGTTGATCTCTCTATGTCTATAACTTGTCTGTAATATTCTAAGACTTAAAAACTTCACTTTGCTATTAACATCAGCTTTGTTTAAGCTGTGACTAAGATTAACCAATTAAGAGCAGCTTAAAAGAAATACCTCCATCAGAAGATCCCGATGAAACTGAAATTTCAGCTGCACCAAGTTTCCAAGCACTGGGAGAGGAGTTGGTCCAGGAGGAAATTGCTTGCGTGCCTTTTGCAGTTTGAAAAATTCAACAATTAACAAAAAAAAGATGAGGACTACCAAAGCTTGACTTATTGTCAACATTTCTGAGCAGATTTATCAGCTTGCCTCTATTAAAAAAAAAGGTAGTGGATCTTGGGAAAGGTGATCTTCCTTCTTGTTCTACCAGTGCACTCTGCAGACCGAGTTCTGTAAAGTCTCAGTTCCTTTCCCTCCTTCTGTCCCTCCCTCTTTATCACTGCCTGCCCTGTTCTTCCACCCCATGTGGAGATACGTCAAGCTGATACTTGACCAAACCCAGACCTATTTGTTTACATCAAGCTGTGTGTGGCATCGGTCCTACTTAAGGTAGGAACTGCTGGTGTGTACTGGGAGATTTGGACTGGGATGACACCAGGTGAAAGCCCTTGTTGACCACTGCATATGAGATGAGTGAAACTGGGTTTAAAAACACTTTAAAAACACACGTGGTTGCTCATTTCAGAATCACTGAATTCAAATTATGAGTGTTACACATCAGCTACATTAGGTTAGATTTTCCAGGTTCTTTAGCCACAAACATGATTTAACTTATCTTTAAATGTGGTTCTAAATTCACATTTGCCTGCCAGTTCACATAGGCAAAATCAACAATAGTTGCAGACTAAGCATGTGATTAGAAGACAAAATTGTTACATGGAATTTCTGAAAATTTGGCCTTGAATGTTCAAGTCTAACTTCTACTGTTAAATGGAGAAAATTAGTTTCATAAAGTGAGGATTAATGATATAGAGATAATGTTTAAAAATTAACATTACAGTAACAAAAATAATCATAATTTTTTTTTCATATTTTAAAATTAATAAAATAAGATTCCAATTGTAATTATTTTTTTTTGAGCTATCTAACTAATCAAAGGCTTCATTTGCCTTTGTTTATTTTCTGCATTATGAATTGCAGAATCCTGGCCATTGTTACTAGTTATTCAAAAGTTTATAGGACACATTGAAATCCTATCCTCTGATAACAAAGGGATTCACGCCTAGTCTGAAAGGCAGACAAGGGTAAGCACTCTGTGTCAGTTACCAGAGGATCCTATCTTGAACTTCCAAGAGAAAAATGTCTTCAACTAAAAACGAAGTACAAGACTGAACAAGAAATTGCCCTGCCCTCCAGCACACACATAAATGCAGTTTTGCAAACCTGGCAACATTAAGAAAGTGATGTGACTCAGTTATATCAGTCACTTGGCCAAACTTGGTAGCTATTGTAGGTACCTCTATGCTTGCTTTATACAGTGAAGACAGCATGGAAAAGTCCATTTTTATGACCTTTTCTGTGCAAAACTAACAACGTGCTGTGGGCAGCATGTGTGGAAAGCAGGCTGAGATGTGCTCCACGGTGGGCTTTACTGAAACCAGTGCAAGCTGAGTACAACTACTCACTATGAGTCTGCAATCAGCAAAATATAAAACCAGAAAAATTTGTTTCTTCAATCAAAACTATCAAGTTTAAAGTTTTGGGGAAAGAAAATGGGCGAAAATTGGTTTTGTGTAAACAGCTGAAGTCATAATAAATGCTGAACTACATAAACTTGATTAAAAGACTGAATACAATCATATACTTCATGTATCTGTTTGGCCAATATTCCATTGCTTAATTTTAGACATTTCATATTTGGCGCAGTATTTTGACATCAGAAAAGGAACTCAGCTTTTTCAGGACAGGGATCAGATTTAACTTGAATGAAAATACTGGTGTCAGAAGCAGGATGAAGCCCAATGAGCCAGTCAGCAGTTTATCCTCCTGGGTGTTCCCATCACCTTTCCTTTTTCAGCATAAAGCCACACAACACAAAATAGTTTGTCTTAAGGAAAGTGGAAATAACTAAAGTTAGATACAATCTCCAGGAATTTTGCACTGAGAGGTGCAGAAGTCTTGGCACCAAACCTGCCTCAGTCATGTACAGGCCAAGGACTGAAGAGTGCCATAGCCAACCTCCCTGGGTGAAGGAGCAAAGGAGGGTTTGGAGGACACAGCTCAGCATGCCTGACCAAGAGGTCATAAGCATGTCCGGACACACCAGGGACAGACAGACTCTGAAGCAGACACATGGGCACCCTGCAGGACAAAGAGACTGACCTCAAAATTGCCCCAGATATGACAGGATGGCCCTGAGGGTGGTGTTCCCCTCCCAGTCAGGTCTCAGCCATCTGAAATGACCTGGCCTATTTGTGTTAGTGTTCAGAATAGACATATTGCAGAGAGAATCATTCTTAACTGAAAGCACCAGCTCCAGGGACTGATTTGACATAACTACATCTTTTCAGCATAAAAAAAAAATTACAATAATATTTGAGATAGATCTTGACTGACTTAGGACAGTTAGATCCAACTTACCCATCAGGGAACACTGCAGATGAACACGTCACTCTTAGCACGTTCTTCACCAGGTTGACTACAGAGAGCAAGCTTGGCAGATATGTGCCCAGACCAACATAAGC
>NW_008607867.1:36416-82958 GCF_000691845.1 Merops nubicus
CTAACCTAAACAACAAAGCAACACAAAAACTCCTCAGATTCCATAAAAGCTGTATGCAAGAGGAAGCTTGAAGGGAACAGACACAATTTTAAATAGATGCAGGTGTGTGTACCAGTGGTTGCGAATGAGCAGCAGCTACTGAAATAGGAGACTTGGAGACAAAGAGAGACTGAGAAGGTTGCAATAATACGTGACAGTGAACAAACAAGCTAATGAATAAAGATTGCAAGACTAAAAGATTGCAAGACAAATATGACCTCCACCCTGTCTTTGTCTTTAAACAATCCATACTTTTAAAATGAGGACGTCAAGGAGTTTACAATGTGTATTCTTCTAAAGCAGCATTAAAATGCCCCAACAAAAAAAATTCAAGATATAAGCACTGATCTATAACTCCTATGTACTTCATACAATACTAAAACCAAGCAATTATTTCCGTTCTTTACTTCACAGTCCGTCAAGTATCTCAGGGTGTTTTATCACATTAGGTACATTTTAGATCTGTCAAGGCAAAGATATTTAGTCCTACATAGGAAGGCAAGAAATTACACAGCACTACAGGAGTGTTTATATTTAAAATGTGTAACGGAGCAGACTTGCTAATCAGGTAAGTACTAATACCCCTAAATTTACATGGTAGGATTTTAAATGCAACACATGAAAGGCAAAATCAACACAATTCAATAGTGTACTATAATTACTTCACTCAGCTAGTAGCAATACATTATCCCAGATTAGTATAAGTAGAGCTGTAGCAAACCCATTGCCTATCACTGCCTTACACTTCCCATTGTAAATCCTTTGCAGTCAAATAATTACAGTTCCCCAAAGTCTTTAATTAGGGGTGTGGCAAATAGAAGTCAAGCAACAGGAGGTAGAAAGCAAGGGAAGACTGAGATAGAAGCAGCCACAGGAGAATTACATGGGGTCAGGATGGCTGGTAACCTCAAGAGAATAACGTGTCCTCTGACCAAAGCTGAAATTGTGACTGGCAGTTCAGTCTTCAATTACACCATCATTCCTCTCAGGGTTTTTCTCAAGCATGTTCTTTTTCTATAACATTTCAGGTTTGAGAGCTTGACTTAGCAACCTAAATAAGCCTCCAAAAATACTGTGAAGAAAGATTTAGGTGACATTTCTCTATTTGATTTTATATATCTTAAGGGAGAAAAAAAAAAATCAAGCAGTAGAACAGAAGATTAATAACCCTCCATCACACACACTCGCCTAAATCTCCAGCATGTTGGCAGGGACAGCAACCTTTTGAAGTATTGCACTAATTGCATTAAGCTGCTAAGAGAGGACATCTGTTTTGCTAAAGTAGCAATGTGACAATTAGCCATGGATAAAGTGCAGTAGCCAGAAGCCTGACTCATGCCTCTTTTCCCTGTTCAAGGAAGCTTTTTCTTCTTCCTTCCAAGGAAAGCTGAATGATGGGCCCTTACACTGTGAGGTGCTAATATGATGAGAACAGGGGGATTGGGTGTCAAGCATTGTAAGTGGCAAGAAATTCCCCTCACAACTGATCTTACAGCCAGGCCTGTGCCCCATCAAACCCTGATAATCTGCATCTCTCAGCATCTGCCTCTGTGCTGGTTCTTTGTTGTTTTTTTGCCAGTTCCCTGAGGGAGGGACACATCTAATCCATACCCCTCCTACAGAAGAAAGCCCTTGGACAATGCTGCTCATGGCTTTGCCATTCAGCCCCTGCCTTCAGGAAATAACTTCCAGCACCTGTAACAACTCTGCTAGCATGACTGTGAAGGAAGGTGGCAAATAATACACTCAACAGTTTTCAGCATCTGACAATTACATATGGATCAACAGGTAAGGTGGGTGTCAGCCATTGATACTCTACAACAAATTGATATGCAAGAGATTCACCACTGATATTGGCAAAGAAAATGCATTCCTTTAGACACCAGTTTCTCAATCAATTGCACATGAAGAAACTGCAGTATGTTGGCACATCCCCAAGCTTAAGCAAACAAGCAAAAAGAAATTGACCTAATTTATATTTATTGTATCAGGTATTATTTTATTGCATGCGCATTACAGCAGCAATGTTCAGGAAGATCCCTTTTCACAAAAAAATGTTCCATGAGTGTTGAATTAAAAGGTCTTGAGAAATACCACTTGAGGTCAGAACTGTTGCTCCTCCTATAAGTATTATGCTGCAAGAAATTTTATTGCTTGCACTAATACTGCTGAGAGAGGCCTCAGAGTTTCTCACATAAACCGGGAAAGCCATCTTCTACCACATCACTTTCATATATTGTCCCTGTCAGCTTGTATGCAGCCCGTGGTTTCATGCAGCAGATGGAGTGAGGATTTATGGCAGGGTGGGGATTTTAAACATTCATGGTTATAGTCCTGGACCTGGGGACAGGGGAGAAATGAGGTGCCCTCAGAGGCTGAAGAACTATTGTACAACTGAGGAAAAGTAAGGAGCAGCAAAAGCGACTCCTTCCAGGCTTATTTGCTTCAGGAAAGATTTTACTTCACAACATCTTATAACCCATTTCACCAACTGGAAAATCCACTCTGCTTGGAGAGATTCTCAGGATGTGTACTTGAAAGATCAGCTGCCTCTCCTCAAAACCTCTGTGAAGCCTTCAAACACATTTCTCAGATCTTGTCCTTTTGAGTCGGATATTTGCCCTCTCTTTCATTTTTCTTGCTTTTCACAACCACCCCTTCCTGTCAGAACAGCCACATGCACAAAGTAGCTCTCCACTGCTCTAAAAGGCTGTTAACATTTACACAGAAGTGCTGGAAGCAACAGGGACGAGCACATAAAAGGACAGTTGAGTATTTCTGACCGTTTCTTTGTCAAAGTGATCTCACCCTTTCCATTTGCTGTGACTTTCCGGAGACAGGCACAGACCACATGAAAGCCTGTGTGGGGTGAGTAGCCACGTGTCTCCCTTTGGCTCCAACTTCACTCACTGGGACCTCTCCGAAGTGAGGACATCCTGCAGGTTTACAACCAGTTTGAGCCAGATCAGCTCTCAGAAAACCCAGGTTAAAAAGAATATCTATTAATAAATAGGAAGAATGAAATCTCTTCACTGACCTGTGAGCCTCACAGGCTTTTTTTACTAAGGAGCGTATCCTCCTTTCTCATATTAAATATTTATAAAAATACTAGAATAATTTCTTATGCTATTGAACTTGGCATTTCCTGTCTGCCTTTATGAGGAGATCACACTGACTGCTTTGTTCTTTCAGTAACCAGGAGACAGAATAGCATGAGAGTTCATATTTGCATATTATAACTGCAGAAACTGTACAATTAGCAGACACAAAGCAAGGCCAGGGAATGGTGTTTGTCCATGTTTCACAGCTGGTTCTCTCCAGCTGTCTGCATAAAAAGCAAAAAAATAAATTACTGTAGTAGTGTGAAGGCCAAACTTTTTTTTTCTACCGGTCCTTCTAAAGAGATTTCACCCTGTTAAATATGTACATCACACATACCATTCTTTTAGCACTCATATTTTCCTCACCCATTTTAATAACATGTTCCAGGCTGAAGAGAATGTCATTAGTTCTGTCACAAGCAAATTTCTCCAGCACAGCAGGCATTACTCCTGAAATGTTCCCTGTTTGATCTATTTTAAGGCAAAACCTTCTAGCCAATGTGGTCACAACTGTATGACACATTTGCAACTGCTTTTAATGAAGTCATGTCTTACCTCCAGAGATCCTTGTGGTGTTCAGTTTATGGATGCCAGAGAGAGAACTGCATGACCAAATGAGAACTGGAATCACAGATGGAAAGTGCAGACATTGGATTTTGAAAAAATTGCCTTATATTCAGGAAAATCTCATCTACAATTGGAAATAATAACAAACCTGCTTCTGTAAACAGAATGAGCTTCTAACCGTTCAAAACAATGGTCTAAAAAGTTTTAAAGGAACTGAAAAGCTTTTTATCCCATTTTCAAAAGCAGGTTTTGTTTTTTAGCTCAAGCTTTCAAAAACTCTGTATGTACCTCAACCAACGGTTGAACACAAGAGCATGGAAATGGTAGATCATGAGGCTGAAACAGCAAGAAATAAATACTTGTCAGTGAGCCCTGTAACAGAGTTTTATGCTCCTTTTACTGTAGGTTGCAGTATAATTGTACTAAAGCAAGTAGTGGCAATTGCACATGTAGGGGTGTAGCATCTCAGCATAATTTAATTTCAAGCTAACTGAAGGATTCCACATGTTGGTTTGAATTTCTTTTTCAAGTTCCATGAGAGGTGGACAGCATGAACAAAGATTGCTTTTCCCATGGTACAGATCAGTTCAGACCTTAGTGTGCATAAAGTCTTCAATTATGCAACACATTACCCACAGTGCTGGGCCTGGCAGCCCCTGCTCTGTGAACAAATCCAGATTACAGAAATCTTTGTCTGTTATCTCAGGCTTCACCTCTCTGATGCTGAATTCTGATGCTGCCATGGAAAGACAGAGAATAGCAGGAAAATTTAGCTTCTCACCCTGGAAGCCTGTGTACTGCTGGGCAAGTCACAGTCCTCACCCTTCAGATGCACCCATTGCCAATTATACATTCTCTGCATGGATGTCTGTCTTCAGATTTCAAAGCTCAGGTCTGGAGAAGCATAATTTACTCACATCTTCCAGCTACTCCAGTTGTGTGTTGAATACAAATATTTAATTTTATCTCATTTTAATATTTTGATACACAAATGCAAACAAATGCTAAAGCTGCTGAAAAACTCAGGCCCTAAGCTTATCCAATGCAGTACACGATGCTATTTGTCAATACTGGCATTGGAGCTACAGGGACTGTTTCCCCACTAGCAAAACCAGGGTGCTGGTGCTTGGAGCTATGAAGGTTTAGTTGTTATCTTTCACACAGCATTCGGACAGTACAATGAGGATACCACAGGAAATGCCGTGGATGCATTAGTTATGCAGTATTGGGTTCCATGCAAATTTTGGTGATGAGTCTAAATGTACCCAATGGAAAATAAGGGTGTAGAGAAATTCAGGGCAGCCTCTGCCATTAGCAACATCCATGCTACCCATGGGGACCCTGTGAATAACATGCTGTGTGATGAAACAGCAGTGCAATTTTAGCATGCCTCATAATGCAAGTCTACAAAGAGACTAGTGTAAAGCCATGAACAGTTTTAAACACAGAATTTCCTAAAGCATGAAAATACCACCACGCACACATTAACAAAGCAGGCAGTCATAACATTAACATGCGAACAAACAGGTGTCAACAGGGAGTGACACAGGTTGCTACAGACATGAGAAAATTTTGAACAAGATTACAGTCTTTGTGACCTGCCTTTAACACGGAAATCATCCTTCCAACATCAGCACTTCCAACTCACTAAAGGGGGCAGTACTCAACACACCTTTCGGAAAGGGAAGGATGGAAAGATAAGTCCTCTATCTTTCTTCATTAAGTGCTTTGTGTTGATCTTTTGAGACACTTTCTACTGTTCAGATTCATGGAGTACAGGGCTTTCTTTTTTTCTTTCTACAGCTGGCAGTGTTATTCATTTTGGTCAGCTCTGTGTTAACAATCCTGTCAAGCACATAGTACAGTTAAGAGGCAAATGATTTTCAGTCCTAACCGACTCCCTGCAGAAGTTCACCTGCAAAGCTGGATATAAACCAACAACAAGCTAAAACTGATGAACAACAGCCAAAATTATTCCATTCATTATTTTCTGGTTTTCTTTGGTTTGAGTGGTTTTTTTTGGGGGGTGGGGGAGCTGTTTAGTGATGTTTTTTAATTATAGCAGAGTTTTCTCTGTTCTCTTGGCAGTACTTAACAGCAAGGAAAGGAACGAGACAGGGTAAATGGAACAAATGTTCTGCTTCTAAGCCTCGTGGATGTGATTCCAACATTTCTAATTGTATAATTACTTTGTTTTTCCAACATCTTGGCCTGGTCTAATGGCACTGTCTCACCTAGAGAAAATGAGGGCTAATACAAGATAAACAGTAATTTATTTGGGAGCTTCCTCATTGTGCTGCATCCCCTTATATGGGAGAGACTGTGAGTAAAGAGGAAATTATGGACCTCTTATCTTGATCAGAGGGCAGAAAAGCACAGTCATGGTGAATAATATCCACATACCTTGTAATCAAGAAACCCTGCAGATGCTGTGTTTTACCAAAATGTGCAAGCAACCTATTAAGGACATTAATATTGTAGCATTTTAATCTCATCTTCAACTAGTCTCATACTGGTGGCAAACGAGCATGTGATGAACTGCAGCAAGCCTCGGTGAAACTGGTTCATTTAAAGCCAGCTCTTGCTAAGCTGGTGGCAGCCACGCAGGCACAGCCCTCTCAGAGAGACCTTTGCTGCCCTCTGCCTGGCTCCTCGGGGGATGCACTGCTAAGGCATTGAAACTGGACCGTGTCATGCTCCAGAATTCAGGTTTGGATCTGTGGTGAATTAAGCAGCGCTCTCTTCAGCAGCTGCTGCTGTTTTTCCTGAGCAGACTGAAGGCTGTGCAGGCAGAGATCACTTCCCTGAACTACAGCATCAGACCACATACATGCGCTGCGACTGGACACCTAAGCAGGGAACTCCTGCAAAGCTGGGTCTTTTTCTGCCATGACTCGGAGAATGCCACGAGTGTCAGAGTGCAGCAAGCCTGAGACCTTGTGCATCTCTGCCTCCAGGTCCCATCACTCAATAGCAGTTGTTACTGCTAGTGAATTCAATAGCAGGTTTAACCCCACTTAAAACAGCGGTACTGGTCTACATTTCTGCATGATGTGGAGTGCTGGCCATGAGTGCTGAAGCTACTGACACCCTCAGTACTAGTGGAGGGTGGTGGCTGTGCTATTTGTCCCTGCCTAAAACTACTCAAAAGTAGGCTAAGGGAGGCTGCCTGCCTAATATGACAAACTGGAGTCACCTGTAGTTGTCAATCCAAGATGAATTTACAAGGCAGAGCTCATAGGACTGCATCATAGGAATAAACATTTTTATGGTATTCAGAAAAGTTATTTCAGAAAGGACATCATATAAAACAGTACAAAATGTTTCATTTTCTCTAGTAATTTGCCTTAAAATACATTCCTTGGAGACTATCAACATATCATGAGCTGACTCCAGAATATACTCATATTATTAGCTCATCCCCTCTCTCATCTGCTCTATCTCTTAAACTATTCAGGGGAAGAGCTGCAATTTTATTATTGTTATTCCATTAACATTAGAATCTCACACTGCAGGACAGCAAATATAGTTCCTGGAGTGTTGTCTAAAAATACCACAAGCTGAGATGTCTTTGCAGATATTAGGACAATTTCATAAGCTTGTCACTAAGAAAAAAGATATGCCAAACTCAGCTGACATATTACTTCAAATTCATCTAGTTCATTGGGATTTTTTTTTTTTTTGGCAGATGATCTCAATGGATAAACACAGTTTCAAATGACCCCCTCTGAGAAATTTCTTGATGAAAATTTTCTCCTTTTCCCACTACATCTTTTGTTCAAGTAAATCTAAAGAAAATGTTTCAGCTCAGGACATCAAACTTAAGTTTGAATACTCTGGCTTTTAGAGGCATTTTGCATCACTGCAAAACTAAAATGTGTTTTTCTGCTGCAACTTACTGACACCATAATGACCAAGAAAAAAAAACTCAGAGAAACTCCCCAGAGAAAATTGTCACTCCAGGAAGAAAGGAGGGATGGAAGAACAAGAAATGTTGGAATGGGATCATCCTCACCTCTACAGCTGTCTGATACTAAAACTGATGAGGAGATGTATCCATGTGATTATAGTCTTCATGCTTTCACAATGGTAGTAAACCCAAATCAAAGGTCCTGCCTGTACTTTTCTGTGAACCATGGCAAGTTTGGGAATACCTGCTTCTAACCTTGCTGCAGGCATCAGTTTGGAATCTGGTAGCATCAAGAAACGAGACCTTATCGCAGCTTAGTGTTTGTACTATAAAGGTCCTTGATTAAATGTTGAACAGCACTAGGTGCAGGACAGAATCCCATTCAGAGTATCTTTCCACTTTGACAAGGTACAATTCATACATATTTCCCAAGTGTTCCATGAAGTTTTGCAGAGCTTCACATACCTGCCATTTCCCTAAAGTCTCTGAGATTGTGTCAAAGCCACATTAAAGAGCAGTAAATTACATTAACGGCTTCTCTCCTGAAAACAGACCTCTAGCTATGTCATCAAACAAAACTAAATAACTTTGACATTATTTCATGAGTACTGACTCCACTTGTTTTCCTTCCTTCCTTACAATTTGATTATTTTTCTGGGATATTCTGAGAAGTGCAATCAGGCTGGCTGATTTATAACCCTGCAACTTCTCTTACCTTCTGAAGACAAGCAAATGTTTGACCTTTTCCCATCCTCCACAGGTCCTCATAGATAATTGCTAATAGCTCTGAGGTTGATCCTGTTCCCTAAGTGCTCTGGGATGAATCAGACCAGCCAATGTCAAAGCATGACATTTATCTAGTTATTTTCTAACCTCTTCTTCTTAATCTAGAGAGAAATCTTCCATGAACATCAGTGGTGTTAAATGTATTGACCTCTGGATAACCATTGCCATTTTCAATGACAACCAAACCCAAAAAAAGACATTAAATAGTCCATCTGCCAGAGACCTCCCTGATGCACTGCAGGTTTAAGAAACCAGCGCTACTGAAATATCAAATTTTTATTCTTTATTATTTATATATGCTTTGGATAGAAACTTTAAGGGTACACGGAGCAAGTCTGCCAAGTAACATATCTAGAAGTTCTAAATGTTGAAATTTTCATCTAATCTCAATAGTCACTGGCAAACTCTTCAAGGAATGAGGCAGTGCAGAAGCATTCCCTTTAGGCTGTGCTTTTGACATTGGGCAGACACTGGAATGCGTTTGTAAAGGCTCAAGAAACAAGGGCAAGAGCTGTGTCCTTACTAATCTGAGAATTTGTGTTAAATAACTATTTATTGCCCTTCTCTTAGTCATTTCTAGGAGCCACATTTGTCTCCCTGTTAAAGGGGAATACTTCTCACAATTGCAAAAGGTTCACTTTTTTTCCTGCAGATACAGAACAGTGCAAAGTAGAAACATCCACGCTGGCTTTGCAAGAGTTAACTTCAACATGGGAAGAAAGTCACTGCAGAAAGGCAAAATCCTGCCTGGGCTAATTGCTCCACTGAAAACCAGGGCAAGCTCCCTTCATGGCTGGCCTGCTTCTGCTCCTGTTCCCTGTGCAAGACCGTTCACAGCCAGTTCAAAAGTCTTGGTGCTGAATGCACATTCTAATGCCCAAATACAGCTGTGCAGCCACTCCACCTTCTCCTCAACAGGACACATCAGAGAAAAGCTTGAATTTTTTAAATTTTTTTTTTTAATGTTCTCTCTCCTCCCACTAAAGTAATGTGTTTTGTTTGCTCCTCCCATTCCACTGCAGTCACACGTTCTCACATGCCAAATCATTACATTTATGAACACATTTTGTTCAGAAGGAAGCTGACACTCGTCCATTTTAAGTTCAGAAAGAAAACAGCTGGAAGAGAAAAAATTTGACTCACTAAAGATTTTCTCAGTCTTCCCATCTCCTTGCTGCTTTATCTGGCTAGCTGACACTGGAAAAATTTACATGCTCACCAACTCTAAGGCTCTCTTCCTGGAACTGCTTTGGTTTTCTTGCCTTTCACCTTTTCTTAGAATTCTTCCTTTATTATTACTAGATAAAAACAGACTGCTAGGGCAAGGTATATTTTAAAAGATCTCTGCACTAAGCAGGGATCTACTTTTCTTAACCTCTTCTCTTTAATAAAATGTTTTCTTCCCTGTTGAGTAAAGATATGTGAACATGAAAACAATTTATATGTTAATTTCAGGAAAACTATGTTTTTACAGTTAAAACTCTCACAGAAAACTTTTTATTTCCACCTGATTTTGAAAAAAACAAACAAACAAGGTGACCTACATGTGTTGTTTTGGTTGCTTTTTATAGTTATGTATATAGTTATTATAGCTTTCTCTCTCTAGATGCCTTTAGAGCAAAGACATAATAATTTTTTTTCTCTTTTCTTTTTGTATTTTGGCCTCAGTTTTATACATAAGATCACCTCTCATACCTGCTGACAAGAGCTGTTCCAAAGACAAGGAGTTGTGAAGCTTCATCAGATAATTCCTCTGTGTTCAGTGTGTCCTTGCAGAATTCAGTGGAACTGGAGACAGATGAGCACCGTAGTACTGTAAGGCTTTGAGCCTCTCCAAGAGCTATGTGAATCCAAAATTTTCCAACTTTTTCTACATTTTCTGTATTTTCCTTTATAGCCATGTCTTCCACTGTACAGTTGAACAGTTGCATGATGCTGCATGTGCTGCAGAGGAAGAGCTCTTGCCCATGCAGCAACAGAGGGAGAATGGGGTGATAAAGGACAAAGCAAAGAGTTCCATATCTGATAAAACCACTATACTGAAGCCTGACCATCTTCCCATGTTTGTTAACAAAATTGAACTTCCAGTTTGTTTTTAGGAAAATAAAGTGTGGCCTAACCAAGTCAGTGAGTCTTCTCCCTGCAAGGTCATCCAGGTGAGCTCCCAAACATTCTTCAATGTCCTATCTTCAAAAATTAAAAAATTTAAATTTCAAAGTGTGATCTAGAAGGTCCAAGACAGAGACTGACCTACACGTGGATGTGGCAATCCAGGAGGACAGCAGTCCTTTAAATGAGGCCCCATGCCATGAAACCAGGCACCAAAGTATGATCAGTTTTACAGCCTAAAAGCAACTAAACTCAGCATCCCAGAGAAGGTGAAAAAGGTGATGATCTGGGAGCAACAATCTGAGCTGTAGGCTGATACTAGCAGGCTGGTATCACAGGACAGCATCACACAGCAATGGCATTAATGCTTGTAAGGCTACTGATGATTCCAACTTCATTTTTAAGAAGCAACGACAGCTCGACCATCTCCAGATCACAGTGCTTTCTGCTTTGCTTTATTTGTCTGTGCACACGTGCCAAAACAGAGACACAGACATCAGTTTTTAACAGGGCACACAGTTTTCTGTTAAATAAAATGTCAGGATGCCATCTTCCATATTTCACTCGTTCTATTCTGCCATTGTCTAGTCTCTGCTTTCCCCAGGAAAGGTTGGACCAGATGATCCTTGAGGTCCCTTCCAACCTGGTATTGTATGATTCCATGATTTAATTTAACAACAGCTAAATATCAAGTGCTTACTATTTTAATGACACGGTCCATCAACTACTGAATTAGAAATAATGAGACAGGCCTAAATTTGTGATTCATGGTAAGCTGCCTAAACTAATCTCAATCACACAGCAGGCAACATCTAGTGATAACTGATTTAATAGATGATCATCTGTTCGGCTGTCCTACCCTCTCTCACAGAAACAGGAATAGTAATGAAGGACAAGTTAGACTTTATAAGTCTTTTTCCAAACAATATAAATACATGTCTATTCACCACAGGAACTTTTTTTTTTTTTTCCTTTTTTGCTATTGTAGACTCACTGAATTTGATCGGTCTTTTCTGTATATGACAAGTCTTTGTAGTGTCAGGTACACTGCTGAACTTCTGTGGTGATTAAAAACTTTTTCTTGTGTTTTCCATGTATACTTTTCAACTTACCATCAGCTCTGACTCCAGCAGGCTACTCACCCAAATTTCCCTCTTGGAGGAGCTTCTTGCACCTGCCATAACAACCAACCAGTGCTGACCCTGACAGGAGTCAACCCACAGCAGTAAACTGCTCCTCTGCTAGAAATGACCTTCCAAAAATTAACTTGGCAGAATTCTAGAATATTGGAAGTATCTACCCTAAACGAAATCCCCTTTCTCTATCTTCACTCTTCACCAAGTTTCAGCCTGCACCTTTTCTCTGCTAAACTCAAACCAATTAAGCTCTGGCAGAGTTAAAGATGCCTTATAGATATTCTGCTGCAGCAAATCTAGAAATTCTCAGTGCACTGCAAGTCATCCATAAGTAAAACTAGTTGCTAATTTTTCCTTCATATCTTTTATTAGTAATCATCAACAAAAAGTTGACTGAAAAGTTAAGTGACGACAGTAATATAAAGGATCAGAATTTTCCAAGTATGTCTTTTCAAACTCCATTGCTTTTGAAAACAGAATAACTCAGAGATAATGAACTGAATTTTGAAGTGCGCCAGTCAGCTTTGTTATTTGCTCACCAGCATACCAGCCTTAAACCTGCCAAGCCAAAAAGCAACTACACGATACCCCTACGGATGAGAACAAAGGTTTGTGTTCCAGATCAAAACAACTTTTACAAAAAAAAAAAAAAAAAAAGATCTGGTAACAGGGTGTGAACAAAACTACCTGCTAGAGGCAAAAGGTGGCTTTTAGAGCAGAAATGCATATCCAAGATAAAAAACTTTATATTGTCTCAAGACATATATTCACAAAAAGTAAAGATTGTTTAATAGATGGACGGTGACATGCTGCACTTGTCCATCCTAGCGTGGAATGGCACAAACCCTGTATGGGTGGGGCTGCAGGGTACCCCCCAAAATGGGCTCCATGTTGATCTTCGTCACCCCCTCAGGGAGCCGGAAGGTGAATGCCCGCAGCAGGTTGGCAAAGAAAATAAAGAGCTCGGTCCTTGCTAGGTGCTCCCCCAAACACACACGGTGCCCTGCGGAAGGAAGAGGAGAGGGACAGTGAGTAAATGACCCTGACCCCAAAAGCAGTGGAATTCATCCTCACACAGAGCCAAGGTATTTTTCTGAGTCCAAAATTTCTGTAGGACAATGACATAGAACTTTGTGTAATTTTTTCTTTAAAGTATCCTACCTGCAGCTATACATAACTGTGCAGCCCTTCTGTTCTGAGGTTTACTTCAATTGCCTCAAAGTCTTTATTTGACTGACAACTTTAAAGGAATTTGTTAAATCATGTAAATGAAGAATAAGGGCTTGCTCCTCCTGGGAGATGTGGTGCTCCAGGTTTTTACACATAAAGCATTAGCACGGCTGCTTGCAAGTGCTTTCCAAATGCTTGTCTGGTGTTGAAAAGTAGGTTTCAAATCAATAACTATGACCATTAGCAGAGAATTTCCTTCCAAAAATAGGGTAAGTTAGTCATATACATCTGTCAGGACATCTCTGACTTTTCGTGTTATTATTTCTCCAGTAGAACAAATGTTTGTAGTCAGATTGGGAAACACTACTGAAAATAACCATGTTGATTTATCACTGTTTTCCACAAAGAGGTTTAAAATAAATGACCAATAGGTTTTTAATAGGCATCTTAATTATACAGTCCCAAACCATCAATGTTTGTGTTGTCAGTCACCCTTTACCTATTGAGAATGGTAAAAAGGCTTCTTGGCTCACAAAGTTTCCATCCTTATCCAAGAAGTGACCAGGGTTGAACTGTTGAGGTGTTTCCCACTGCTCTGGGTCATACAAAGACGAAGCGATACTTGGAAGAACTATGGTGCCCTGAGAAGAGAAAAACACTCAGTTCTGGCTGTCAGTCCTCCCACAGCAGTCAGGACGGGCGAGGTGGGACCAGTGTTAGTGTGCTTTCAAAGTTCAGAGTTCTCTGCTGGTAGGTTCATTTCCCCAGCAGGACCTGTGAGAACATGAAGTCTTTTTGTTTCAGAATGTCAATCCAGGCCTGACAGTGGAAGTGGCCATGTCACTAGAAACTAACAATTTTATTTGTACTAAACGCATATTCACTTCTAACATTAGAAGTTTCTGTAATTTAATCTCTTACAAAAACTAGTTGCAAAGCTTCAGGCTTTTCCCTGGATCTTTCACAGGCTTTCTGTAGGCAAAAATTCAGTCAGAAATCTTTCCAATACCCTATCAGCACAAATCAATTATAGTATCCTTCGGTATCAGCCTCTAAGGTTTTGTCTTCATTCTTTTGTAGAAACACTTGTTAAAATCCCCTCTTCCATCCAGACACATCTTTCACTGCTGGTAACCCTCAGCCTGGCAGATGGTTTCTTATCCTTACTCCCATTCCAGCTATTACCCAGAGTTATCCAACCCACTGCTGTTGAGGAGAAGACCCTGGCACGACTAGATGTTAATCCACACCTTGCTCCATTGAGGCAGGAAAGCTCTGTAGCATCTGAGAAACTGTGTCTGTACCTTTTTGAGGGGAAAGCCAAGCAATGTAGTGTTCCTGATACACACTCTGGGCATGCCAACTGAGATAATGTTGCTGAAGCGCTGAATCTCGTGAACCACAGCATTTGTGTAGGGCAATTCTCTACGATCCTCATAGCAGATTAACTGGGAAGGACCCAAAACAGCATCCAGCTCCTTCTGCACTTTCTCTGTGGAGAAATATTCACCATCACAGGTGGAAAAATATCTTTAAATTATTTCCATTTTCAAAGACATTTCTCTTTTACAACTATGAGGACAGCAACAAAATTAATATAAATATGTAAGTAGCATTCATAAAGAAAATAAAAGAAGCCAGGTGTTCCAACAGCCAAAACATATGGGAGCTCTACTTCTGGGCCTGAAGTTACTTGACTGTAGATTATAAAAATATATTTGTTGCTCAAAAATTTAAAACTCTTAAATAGTTACCTTACTAACACTTAAATGCAGGAGATAACTGATCTATTGTTGTGTTTCCTTTTGGCTAGGTGCCTCAGGCACCTACAGCCAGTCAGAACCACTAAGCTTACAGCTCTCTGGCATTTAAGCCAAGTGAATCTGGGCCTTAAAATCCTAATTCTTATTGAAATTATCCTTATGTAGGACACCTGTTGATTGAAGCAATGCCAACTACAACAATCTCCAAACACCTTTAAAAAAAATGGATCTGCTTCATGGCACCTGCCTTTTGGTCAAGAATAGCATGATTTAAATTACTTATTGCACAGGAGCACTAGGAGCATTAGCAAAAGTATAAAATTTGTTTTGTGAATGTCAAGAAGGGCAGTATGTGCATACTAAAAATGCCTTCAATTTTGAACACATTATTCTGTCTTTTTCCAGGCCATTTGAAGCAACACTAAGATGCGGAGAAGCCCATCCTGAGCTGATCGGTTTATCCTCATTCACATCAGCTACCAGCAGTCCTTCACAAAACTCCGAGGCAGACTCTGACAAGACATTTAAGCACCTTACAGAATTTAAAATGTACATCCAGAAATGTACATTTTGAAGTAAAGTAACTCCTTTGAAGAACTAGCTTGCAAAATCAAGCACAGCTGCTTCAAAGTCCAGTATAGTTTGAAGTGATCAGTCACTGGATAAGTAAAAATATACACCTCTGCTCCAGTTGTTCAAGAGAACAAGGAAAGCCTGACTCTCAAAAGGCCAAACATTTCATATATGGTACAAAATGGAATTGCATATCATTGTTATTGGGTGACAACACAGACAAAAATATGAATGGGTTCAAAAAGAAGCCAGCAATGAAAAGAGGACAGATACACTGGTGTCAGCTCATTGTGAGAGTCTGGGTGGGATATAAGACTTGGGAGCCCGGGAAGGCTCATTCTGCACACACCCTGCTTTCCCCACTGTGTGAGAGGTATTACATTTAGACAAATAAAATTATTTATGTGAGTCAGCGCTTTCATAACCTTAATTGCATTACGTGATAATAAACATGCAATAACACGACAGTTAGTAGACTTTCTTGTCTGACAGCTACAAGTTGAGCAATTTTTTCTTATCTTCATCTCTTTCCTCCATTTAAAATCCTGTTCTCCTCTGGGTATTTGCACATATTCTGCTATCTAACAATGGGACTTTTGTTACCCAGCATAAGAGATCGTTCTTTCTTTGTTTTTTGTTTAGTGTTCTATTAAAGGGATTGATGGTTATTTAAAAGCTAGGTTTAATAATAACCTCCTTAAATATACCTAGACACAATAGATGAACCATGAAATTCCCCTCCCAACCAGAATAATTTCTGTTGCAAGAAACTCAAATACATCATAGAGTTAATTTAATCAGAGATAAAATAGACAACCTGATACCTTAGGATCATAAATGGACTGATGGACAAAACTAACATCAGGGTTGCCAACCAACCTTGAGGTGATTATCTTTACTACTACTCTGACCTACAGAGCACAAAGAAGGGCAAGACTCCCTGTAGCCCACACCATTGATACTCAGCCAATACAAAGCAGAATGGAAGTAAGTTTCCAGAGAGTGACATCCCAACTATCATCCATCAGTTTCTAGCTGATTATTTTCAGCCAGTTATTCAACTATATATTTTCATTTGTTATGTTTAATTACTAAGACAGAACACAACTCAGTTTCTTGAAGTACCATCAGCAGCTCACCAATGGCTGCAGCAGTGGTCACTGTTTCTTCAAGGATTATCCTTGTAAACCCTCTGGCTTCTGAAACAGCCACTCCAGTCCTCTTACCCCATTGACAGTCCCCCCCAAAGACCTCAACCCCTCCATCTCAGTCAGCCATAACTCCCATACACTTCCCAAACTGTTAACTCTTTCTGGGAACTCCCTTGTGCTTGTGACTGCTGGAAGAGCCTGTATGCAGACACTGCACCTATCAGTGCTGCCCAGTGCAGGTCTACCAGTACAAAAAGGATCATGTGCTACCAGCCATATATCAGTATAAAGGAATAATCTCTGATTCATGAAAATGTTATGCCTTGGCTCTTCTGTTGCACCAGAGATATTTGTGATGTGTATTAACTCACCTTGGACATCTGGATTTGCCACCATATAGAGCAGGGCCCAATTCAAAGTAGTGCTTGTTGTCTCTGATCCACCCAAGAAAAGGTCATTTATAGAATAAACCATGTTGTCTTCATTGTATGTAGACCTAGGTTCACCTTTGGACTACAAATGATAAGATGAAGTAGAGATTTATACGTGGAAGTTAGAAAAATCATAATAGCTTTAGCTGTGATTTTATCATCGATTCCAAGGTCTAGTGTGTTCTGCTTAGAGCACAATAGAGAGAGACTAATAAAGAACATTAGACACCAGAGATGATTGTCAATATGAAAAGCTAATGTTTCACAAATGGATGAGGCATGTTTACTCTGCTCTTAATCATGAAGCTAAATCACATGTTCCCCACAGAAAGGGATTGTTGGCTTAATTGTGCAAGTAGTGGTACAATTAGAATGTTTCATAAGTAAATATTCCTCTGAAGCTGTGTGCCAGGATGTCATTCTTCACACCTCCAGTCATATTCCATCACTTAGTTTTTCTACCAAGCAATATGGTGACCAGGTAATGAACACTGGACTGTCAGAAGTTCTCTTCTTCTCCACTACAAGGCCACAATGACTCATGTACAAAGCACTGGGGCTTTACAGTTTTCAGTCAGAAGTGTGACAACATTCATGTATGGATATGTTGAAACTATAAAAGAATATTTTTATATTTGGGGGAATTCATTGTCTAAATTTATGGAGGTTATGCTCTGGGGTCTTGAACCAGTGGAGCAATTGGAAAGCAGGCAGGATGTTTCTTACTGTTGTAATATAATCTTATCTTTTTATATTGTCCCTATCTATTACATATAGTTAAATTTTTTTAATAAACAGATTTCGATGATTTCCACCCAGCAGAGTTCCAGAAGAGCTCACTGAAACAATTTCTGGTCCACTGGTGTTCAAGTCTCACTTGACTTAAAGCAATCTCAGAACAGCAGTGGAAGGCTTTAGAAGCAGTTAAGCACTTTGGAAGACCAGATGTGTTAATTTTGTGCCAGTATAAAACCAAAACTTAAAACAAGAGCATCCAAGGGACTAGCAGCCAGTTAGGCTGACGTCCATCCTGGATATAAAAATATAGCAACTGGTATGTGAATCAATTAATAAAGAATTATCAGCTAGAAATAAAAGTTAACATTATTTATTATGATATAGAAATTTGATCTTGGAAACAAGATCTGATTTGATTATTCACAGAATTTTGAGCTTGCACAATAACAACAATTTCACAGTTGTAATATATTTGGAATTCCACTAAATAGTTGGTTTTTTCCCCCACAGTAATAATAAAATCAAGCACTATGAAGTATTCGTATGACACAAGCTAAAAGACTCAAGAGCTGGCTGACAGAAATAGGTAATAGAGATTCTTCCCTGGCTGCGTGGCTCTCAGGTGAGACTGAGCACAGCAGCAGAGCCAGCCCAAGGGAGAAGCTCAGGCAGGCAGTGAGTGGCCCAGGACAGCAGAGCCATTTTGGCCGTGCCTGGAGGTGCAGGGTGAGTGTCTACAGCCTGGTGATGCAGGAGCATGGCTGTCCCAGCAGGGAAGCACTGCCACCCAGGAGCGGCATCACAGCCCCCTTCTCCAGGGGCTGCAAGGAAGGATATCTCCCACCCTGGATATCTTTGTTGCCTCTCTGGGACACTCTTGCCTTGCACTCCACAGTAAGACCAATCTCATCTTGTCACTTCCTCCCTTCTCCTTTTTCTTCCTATCCCCAAGCAGAACAGAAGGAACTGCAGTGCAGGAGAAAGGAAGAGCAATTAAATGAAGGTAAAAGCAGTCACAGAGGGGAAGGGCAGCTGCTAGTCCAGGGACTGGGAAAAGGATCCAATTCCCAAGAGGTTCAGACAGAGTAAAAGTGACGCTGGTAAGGTCTACAAAAGAAGGAGATACAGGTCTCCACTCACAGCTTACACAAGCCCCCTACAGCCTCTCAAAACCCTATGGATTTCCATCTACCTGTACTATTCCCACCTGTCCAAAATGCCCTTATTTGTACCAGTTCCCTTTGCCTGCTTGAAAATTCACTGCTTCTGGCACTCTCTTCTTCTGCAGCCTTGCCTGAAACTCCACTGACTCCTGGAGTATTTTCCCACAAAATGTTCTCAAAACCCACTGTCTTCTCGCAGCAGCCTCTCTTGACAAACCCTTACCAGCCAAATAACCTATTCAGAACACCCTGTTGTTTCCCCAAGACCTTTTCCAGTTCTCTTGGGGTCCACTTAGAAATTCAGTATTCTTTCCTGGAGGCCTAAAATCACTTTGTACCTTGTGCCAATGAGAAAAAAATGCAGTGTATTAACCCACCCTTTAATGAGAAGATTGCAAGATGCTATGACGTATCAATAATTAAAAAGGATTTAGCAAGACCCTGGTTACTGTATTCATGTTAGGATATCTATGAAAGGTAAGAGACAGAGATAGAAGGGCTCAGCCTGGATGAATTTAATGGTTCATTTCACCTTATGTCCCATGAATGTATGATCAGGCAGAACAAATACTCACTTTTTCAATATGATCCAGGTAAAAGTCAATGAAATCCTGCAGTTCATCTGGTGTCCCACGCTCCACATGCATTCTGATCTCTCTCCTTGTAAAGGAGCACAGGACATCATAGCAAGACAACACCTTCTTATGAGGACCAGGAAGACGGCTCATCACCCCAGGGAAGATTTCATAAAGCTGCAGGAGTGACACACAAGAGGGACTACAAAGTCTCTATCACTAGAAAATGCACTTTAGGTCTATTAGAAAGAGAAGGTAATATTCATGGTAGCATGGGGGTTTGGCATCATTAGTAAAATATTCTGACAAAGACTATGCTTATGTTTGCAAGTTGTGGAACAGTACACTGTATAATTTCTAGGTGTGTTGATGGCAAGATTCTGAGTCCCACAGGCTTTCAGCTCAACCACAAGCCAAATTACAATTATTATAATTAGAATTAACTGTATTCATTCATTCAATTATTTATTTCATGTATTCAATTAGAATGAACAGTATTCAGGCATTTAAAAGGTGAGATCCTGCCCTCCAGTGGAGAATATGAGGAAGGAAGAAGCAAAGCCGTTGCAAACTCCTCACCAGGACGTGCAAAGCAATTCATACAACCCAAAATAAAAATAAACCCAAATAAACCAACCCAAAGCAAGGGCTGGCTGCCAGCAGCGGGTATACAGCCTCAGTGTTCCCCCAAAGTGCTCTCTGCTCATTGAGCTCTCAAGGATTCTCAATGAAGCTTCAAACATCTGAAACCCAGAGAATATGAGGAACAGCTACCTGATGGTTTTGAGCGCTCTCCTCTAGAAAAGAAGGGGTTAGCTGAAACAACCAGGCTGTTGCCTGGTAAAATCTGGGCCAAGAATAATTGCTACCCACCTATTCTGATACTTAGAAACTTCATTCTAATTTTCAGCTTTTATGTGCACCCGGGTAATTTGTATTAATTTTATCTGAAGTGTCTTTTCTCTTAATTGTTCTTTTCCTGCTTGAAGCATAATCCTATGATTTATTTCATAATCCTATTATTTATTTATCGGCAGAAGTTCTATCCTTTCTTTGTCTTTATTTTGCTGAGCTCTTCTTGACTCTACTGATCATAACACAGAAAGCACGCTATTAGGTGTTCAGTGGAGTCTGGCTGAATTAGATAGGTTATACTTCCGTCTTTTTGGAAAATATGTTCTCATTGTCAGACATCCAATTATCAGTCATACATTGCCTTATCACAGAAAGGTAGTAATTCAGCCCTCCTTGGTAAATTTACACAGGACTTCATATACTTTTTGTTTAATTCCATCGCTAGTACCTTTTTCTTTCAAAAATCTGTTTGGAAGACTTAGATACAGCTCTGGTCTGACTAATCATATATGGTTGTCCAGATGACATTCATTCCTACTCTCCAGTGCATGCACTTTACAGCTACTGTGGCACCTTAACTGTCAGTGGAACTGAGCTGCCAGCATTCAAGACAAGAACTGAGCTCATCCGCCTTCCTGCCTCCCAGTACTGCCAAAACTCTTCCTCCATTTCTGAAGGGGTCCAGTCCACAGTGTTCTCACATTGTTTTACTTGCCAGGCTTACAGGTGTATTTGCTGGCTTAGCATTTCCTGTCTTCTGCTGCCTACAGCTAGAGCTGCTCCTCACTCAGGGTGGAAGAGTGGAATTTCTCTGGGAAGTCTTCAAGTCTCCACTTCTTATATAGGAAATGCAGATAAGGAGCCATAGGCAAAACACTTCAGTATTCTAACCATTCTTCTCTCTGCTGACTGTATATAATAAATCAGTGTCTAAACTTGGCATGTGAATGACACTTTCAGACCTGACATTTGGTATTGAGCAATCACGATGCCCAAGGCAGGAATCTGTTGTGTGTAAGGATTCAAAAACCAAGTAACAAACATGACGCAGGAGCAGTTCATCAGCTTGGGCCTTGCTGCAAAGATTTAGGAGCAAACTCCTTTATCACGAACTCAGACATGGGACAGTGAACACAAATGACCAAAGCTGGTCTGTAGAGAATTACCATCACACTTTGAGATAGTCCACTGCCCAACAAAGCTACATGGGACATCACTAATCCGTTCAAAAACTTTTGCCAAAAAGCTACCTCTCGAATCTGCATTTCTTACTTTGTCTTATTCAGAAAAAGCCAACAGATCATTTACTTACATGATGAATAAAGCTGCCTCCAAATTTGAATACATGCTCTGTGGCTCTAATCACTTCATGGAAGGTTTCATCATCTCTGGAGAAGCGATGTCCAAAAACAACAGCACAGATTACATTTGAGACAGAATGAACGAGAGGGAAAGAAGGATCCAGGGGTTTCCCTGCAACCATAATAATAATAATAAATGTCACTGTTAATGTCTCCTATTTTGCTTCACTGAAATGAGAGATTAATAAAAGTTATCCAAAGAACTTTGACTAGAGCATTGCATTTCACAGAGAAGCAACAAAGTTCTTATAAAACTGTAGTAACAAACTGATTCTTCACAACTATGGTACAATCTCATAATGCCAGGAAAGTGTGGCAGTCTAAAGAAATATCAGAGGTGTAAAATATTTTGTAATACGATACAGCAAATTTAGAGGTAAGGAAAAAAAGTCCTATGTAAATTGGTAAAAAAAAGGTTCTATGTAAAAAGGTTCTATGTGAATTGCTGTCTGGCAAATTCACAATAGGTCTCAAGCATGGGAATGACTGAGAACACTGTAGTCAAAGGGAATCGGAGGGGAGAACACAAAGAAGAGAGGCAGCTTTCTTCAGCAAGGGCAGAAATACACACAATATATTTTGTCTGACTTGGCAAGAGATGTATAACCTTCAGTAAAATAAAATGTTATAAACTCATTTCAACCAATTGTGTCAATAATATAACTAATTTTAAAGCAACTACTTGAAAACCTAATCCCAAGAAAACTATTTTGTGGCTCCAGAATAAATGACTGAGGAACTGTATTTATGTATGTATCACTGCAACTGCTCAACACCCAATGCACAATTCTGATTAACAACTTAATGTTCTGGGGCTTTTTTTCCTGCACACTTGGTCACACATCAATCTCTCCCATGTTTTAAACCATGGGATTAGGCTAGAATTAACTGCTTTTAATTGATACAATGCTAGCCACAGCATGTCCAGATTTACTGTGCCTTTGCATCATGAACAGTATTAGGGAAATTTGACTCACATGCTCCTAACTAGGCTGATCAAGGCAAAATGTTGTAATGAAGGCAAGATTCTAGTCACTGCTTTACAGGGTGCAAGCAAATGGCGTTACGAGACTGAATTCACCAGCATTGATAATGTGCCTGTATCTTTATGCAGCAGCACCACATATGAGCCAACAATGTGCCTTTGAGGCAAAGAAAGCCAAGATCATCCTAGGCTGCGTTAGGAAAAGCATTGCTCGCAGGTCAAAGGATGTGATCCTTCCTTTTCCATCAGCACTGGTGAGAACCATCAGGGGTGGTGGGTTTGGTTCTGGGCTCCCCAGTACAAGAGAGACATCAACATACTGGACAAAGTTGCGCTAACAGCCACAAGGTCAATTAAAGGACTGGCTCATCTGACATGAGGCTGAGAGAGCTGGGTCTGTTTGGTCTAGAGAAAAGAAGGCTCAGGGATGTATCTTAAATGTGTATAAATACCTGGTGCAGGGAAATAAACAGCATGGAACTAGACTTTTCTCAGTGGTAGAAAGAAAGTCAATGGGCGAAATCTGAAATACACTAAATTCTGCCTAAAGATAAGAAACTTTTTTTACAGTAGGGCTGATTGAATACTGGAGCAGGTCACACAGAATGCTGATGAAGTCTCCATTCTTGTGGATATTTAATATCCAACTGGACTGAGCCCCAAGAAATCTGTTTTGCATCTTCAGTCCATTCCACATAGGCACTGTAAGACAGTGCATACTCTCTTGTGGCACAAAAATTGCCCTTGATTTCAAAGCAGGACAGAGAAGTTCATGTGCTAAAGACAAATGGCAAAAAAAGAATTCATATTTATTGCAGAGATACCTTTCATATTTGCAAAGAAATCTACCAGGTAGCAGGCTTCTTCTTGAACATGATGCTCCAGTCCTCTTTTCCCCAGACCGAGGTTGCGTAGAGTCCTCAGTGCAAACCTTCTCTGCTGCTTCCAGGTGTGACCCGTTGCCAACGTAATCCCTGCATCCATTCAAGGAAGAGCTCTTTATCATGCTAATGTTTATTCCAGACAAAGACAACATTAAAAGATTTACTGAGCTACATAATATAATGAAACTATGGCATTGCCTATGATCAGAAAGACACAAAGTAGCAGCTTTGACACTCCGCATGTGGGCAGAGCTAAAACGGACAGATTTAATTAGGTAATAGGATGACCTGCAGGATTAAGCTTGATCCAACACAACCAGTTATCTCAGAAAACTTGACAGCTTCTTCTCTAGACATTCTCTGAGGTGCTTGCCTCCTACTCTTTTCTATGCTTGGAGCTCACCTGACCAGGGCAATGATTCTCATTGAAGAGAAAAGGGGAAAAAGTTTTGACTGTCCACAGTAGGGAGAGAAGTTACTGTCCACAGGACAGAAAAGTTCAGGGCTTTGTAACAGACATCTTCAGTAGAAATAAACATCTAAACTAACAGGACCTTTAATGTGGTATAAAATCACCAACGACTGAAACAAATTCAAATTAGAACTATTTAAGGAATTACTTTTCCCTTAAAAAAAGCCAAGGTCCCAAATAAAATAAAGTTTTTTTTCATAATGCATGTAAAGTCAAGAGTTTGGGCATTTCCATAATGGCTGGGGAGCATGAAACTTTTAGCAAGGTTGAAACAGAAGAGCACTGAACCTGTAGAGGCAATTGTGCAAGTAAAAATATTCACAAAAGGAAGAGAATGGGAAGAAGATCCCTTCAAGCTCACTCTTCAGTTGAAAACAACAGTGGGAGGCAGCAAGTCCAGGACAAGGAATTGCGTGGGTTTCTTGCTCTTCCTCCACTTCTCTGTGACACAGTCTAACACTGCCTTGCCTCATCACCTCTGAATCTGCTCTGGTGAATATTTTACACACAACATTATGAATCTTTTGCTGGTCTTTTCCTCCTCCTACTATCCAAAGGCTATCTCATCCCTCCCTACTTTGCAGTTCAGCTGACAGTCATTCCTCATAGACAAACACTGCTACTGTGGTACCTTCAGAAGAGGTTACAAGCTGCAGAAGAGCTGTAATTTATCAATATGATGTTTCTGTGTAATATTTATGGCAAGAAATTCTAACCTTTTCCTTTGGCCATTGCTCTGAAGAAAGGAGACACTAGCCTCCCAGAAACATCTTCAGGGTGTATGGTCAGACCATCCTTAACTGCTTGATATCCATTCAGTATAATCACTGGGGTCCGTCCAAACCATAAGGTGAATATATTGCCATGAATTTTTGCCAGCTGTAGATGGGATAGAAGCCAAGAGAGCACAGATGAAATCCCACACAGTGCAAACAGAAGATGAACCTGTTTTTACACTGATTACAGGACCAGCCCTAAGGTGGAATGATGTTCTCCACCCTTCCCACAAGATTACAATTATCTGTGAGAAAATATGAATGTCTTTTCCAGCATTCACTGTTGGAAAAAAAAAAGAATATTCCAGCTTTTCAGAGCTACAGAACTATGACAAGAAACATTAAGCAGCTTTATTATTCTGTATAAGCCAAGGCTCAGTTCACAATGATTAATGTGATAAAGAGTATTTTCTATGCATTATTCTTTCAAGAGGGTTTGTGTCATTTGTACTGCTAGAGTAGTGCAAAGGGGACACAGAAATGTCAGAGAAGTAAATAGCTTGTAGAGATTGGACTGGTTACTTTCTTCTTTCCCCCCACCCATTTAGACATTTAGGTACTGGATCTTCACTAATACTGTTCTGTCTCACAGAAGACTTACTTCTCATCCTAACCTGCTGTTTGGTAGGAATAACTGGTGTGCCTCATCCACATAGGTGACCAAAGCCACTGGAGTTGTCTACCGAGAATCCTGAAAGCACTGCAAGAGCCAACAGACTGAAATAGAGATGGCTTTGTGCACAGAAGCACTCCCCAAAAAACAACTAACAAAAGTATTTTAGGGGAGGTTAGATCCTGTCAATACAACAAGCATATGCACACACAATGCATCTTAAGTATCAACTTAATGCCCAAGCTAGTGGTCAGAAAGCTAAAATCCCATGCTGTGAAAGTAATCTTTTGGGTTTTAATAGTATTTCTTTTCCCTAACTGCAAATCTGATAGATCATCTCTAAAGGTATTTTTATCCTCAATTATATCAATCTTCATATGAATTTCTCAAATTCAATGTTAAAAGGGTTTAAGCTTCAGAATGATTTTCACACATTCAGAACTTTCAATAGCAGTTTTTTGAACTTGGCAAACTACTTTATGCTGCAATAACTTTTCCTTGGTTTGGAAACCAGCAGTTTCAACCAAACCAAGTGCAGTATCACCGTGGCTAGTTAACAGTCACAGTATGTTATCAGTGTAGTTTGGGGAGAGGATGTTTTCACATAGCAAACAATATCAGAAGTGGGAAATTACAAAGACTTTTAAACTATTAGGAGTATCTGAAAATAAATACCTTCATGAGGAGATCACGATTAAACTGAAAGTTCAGCTGTATCAAGGTCCCAAAAATTGGGAGAGGGATTGGTCCAGGAGGAAAACGTCTCCGTACTCGTTGCAACTTTAAAAACTGCATAATAATAAGAAATGCAGCCAAGGCTATAAGAACTTGACTTATTGACAACATTTTAACAGCTGCTTTTACCAGCTTGTCTTTATTGAAAATAAGCTATTGAAGCTATTCAAGCTGGTTGCTCAACCAGTTTTTTCGTAAGAGTTTATTTCATATAATTATTCTCCACCCCTAACCCTCCCCTTTATTAATTATCAACCACTCCCTTTGTCCCATTCAATATATTCTCATGCTCAAGCATATTCCATGGATGCACACTCCTCTTTTCATTCAGATTATATTTATTAAACATGTATCACAAAATCTGTAGGAACAGTGTCTTAGAAAACTAGGGCCAAAGTTTTCCAGGCAATGCAGATACACATATGCCTTGTAAATTCTCCATCTAACTTTCCGAGACCGTTGTGGATGGTATGTGCTCCTACAAATACTTCACGAATGCTTTTAGAACAGCAATAGACATACATAAAAATTGGGCATGCAAATATAAGTGGATATTAAATCTTGGAGGTTTTTAAATGTTTTGTATATATTCCAAATGGCAAGGCTGATAAAAACTAAAAGCCAATATTTATCTTGAGATAGATATACAACTATCTAATGCTTAACACAAAAAAGCAAAATTTGTTAGGCTTTTCAATTTAATTGAAAACATAACTTGCTGAATTTCCCCTTCCAATCTTGACGTAAAGGTAGATACCCTGAAAGATATTTTGAGCAATCATCAGAAAGCTTGGCAAATAAATAAAGCATATGCATTTAGAAAGTCCATCTAGTATGAAAGACATTGATTTAAAAAAAAAAAGGGGAAAAAAAAACACATGGGAAAAAGCTACAATAAATTTTGAGCTACAAACAGAACTAAGAGCCCCACCAAGAACTAGTCATGTCATGCTTGTGCCGTACTTGGTAACTGGAGAATAAACACAGTCTGTAGCCAAGGCCTTTGCCAAGCCTCAACACAAGCAGGAGTATAAACCTGCCATCAAGGGAGTTTACAGGCTGGCAATCAGACCCTGAAAGCCATGTGAAAGGGATCCAGGGTGTTGTGTGATCCCACAACAATGACAAACGTATCCTGTGTCACAGACCTAGATCAAAATCCTAATAGATAAATGCTTCCCTGGGAAAACCACCCATCCCCTGAAAGCAAAACCCTTGTAAAAGAAATACTTTCTCACTAATCTTCTGAAAACCTGCCAGGACGACTTGTGCCTCAGCTTGCTGCTTTTAAATGCCCTCTCTTTGGGACAGAAACTGTTTCACAGGGTTTGTGGCTCTGGGACATGAAACACCCTTATAAACAGCCTGGATTTTGCCAGCCCAACTGGGGTAGAAAAAATGAAAAGGCAGGAAGCAGAGCTGAACAAAAAGCAGTTGCAGTCACCACCATGCTGGAGAAGGGAGGGGGGACGAGGTGGCACCTCCGTGCCCCAGCCCTCCTCCTTCCCATGGGAGGTGGCCATTGTGGGAAGCTGCTCTGTGAGGAGGAGCCCAGTTCGTCCCAAGGGCTGCATGACACAGTTGCATAAACCATTCTTCTGTAAGCCAGCAGCCTCAGGTTGTCTCCAGGAGCCAGTCCAGGTGCTTCTTTCTGCAACATTTGCCTGTGACAGCTTGGTTTGCTTCCCCACTGCTCACTCAAAATGTTGGCCACAGCCTTCTCTCTGGGTTGACTAGTTCCTCAGATGGCTTCCCTACCACAGCATGAGTGCCGCATCATCCAACCCCTCTGCCTTCCTCCTTCACACTGGTCAAAGACCAGATTTCTTTCTGGACTCAGTTGGACTTTCTCTGTAACTCCTCCTTACCCAGCATCTCCTCCCTCTTCCTGAGGAACCATGTTAAATTCCCATCTCTCTCTCCACCAGGTAACAACCTAGGACTTAGATTATGTATGCTTTAACATTACTTTTCTATGACAGGCAACAAAGATTCAGTTTAAATTCAAATATTGATCTTAGATCACTTTCTCCAGAGCTATCTTTGCTTCTGCCAGATTTTCAAGCGTGGAACTCTGGAACATTTGGGTCCACCTAATTTTTCCCAGATATTTCTCTAGGATGGCATAGGTCCTTGGACCATGTGTATTAAATACAACAACTCATCCTCAGTGGTGATCATTAAGTAGTAAACTTTTTCAGGCCTTTTAGCAGAATCCAGACATTTCATGACATTATTCTCCTGCTTGTGGAGCTGAAATGGCTGCAATTCATAATGTCATTATCAGCTTTTTATCTTAATACATACAAAGCAATGCTGTTAGGCAACATAATTATGGCTATTCCACAAGTAATTTAAAAATATATAGAATCCTTAAAAAAGACAACTGCATAGTGTAGGAAAGAGAGTAAAAACAGAACGAGGATACAAGAAAGAATCAGAAAGAAGATGGAAGACACTAGAATGAGGAACACCTGTTCTGTGTGTTATAACAGATGTAAGGTGAGATGAGAAGAATAGGTGGAGACATTTCAGTGAGGAAAGCACAAGAAGAAACAGCAGACAGCATAGGCTTAGATGTTATCCAAAAGAAAACTTAGAGGTGGAGGACATAGTATAAGGAAGAAAATGAATGAAGGAATGTGCAGGGGAGTTGAAAATGCAGGTATAAAAAAAGCACATTAAATGGAAATGAACCAGCAAGAAGCTACATTAGGAGACAGGAGGGGGTAAAGAAAAGTTCTTCCCCTCAAGTGTTTTCGTGCATCTGTTCAGACTTGAGCTCTCTACCAAGTCAAAGAAATTAGCTAGAGCTCCCTCCAGAGGCAAATAATAAAGAGATCTTATTTAATGAGGCAATTTCACATGTGGTTGACAATTATCATAGGTACTTCAGCTAGACTCAAAACTGTACGTTTAGCCACTTATAACAGTCCTTCAGGAACAGTGGGGGTGATCTTATTCTGTCTACTAACTTGTGAAATAGAATGCCATCTTCTGGTGGAAGAATAGCCCGGGGTCAGTCTTGACTTAAGAACGAAAATGAAGAGAAAAAAAAAAAAACTATGATAAATGAAAAAATGAGGTATGTTGGAAAGATGGTACAGACTGTACAGGCTGTAGAGGTAATGGAATACTTTGGAGAGGTGAGGCAGACACGGGGGAGAAGAGGAGACATTCAAGAGGCAACTACAGTGTTGCTCAGGTAGGAAAAAAACTTAGTTGTTGACACTTGTTATCTTCAAACCTTACTGATTTTTGAGCTCACTAGGCACTCTAACCAGTGGTGCAGCTGGAGGTTCTCACACTGGAAAAGGAAAATGACTGTGCGTTATTTTATATCTGAGGCATGGATTTCATTTTACTTTATTTGAAGGAAAACAGTATTTACGAGGCTGCTGAGGCTCCATTTTCTTTATATTTACTAAATGCAGCCAGCAGCAGCATTCCTTCAGTGCTACCTGCCAGCTATTCTTTATGATTAGTGGTTTTTAACTTTGGTGCTAAAAGCAAGGAGTTGCTGCTGTCATTGCCTCTCCTCCTGCAATCCATGTAGACACAAAGGAAACATCCCCTATCAGTGCGGAGCTACTGCCAGGGGGATGTTTGCAGTTCCAGCGTGGAGAGGACTTCATGCCAATCACCTACCTGTCTGGACATGCTGCCTTCCAGCAGTGAAAAGGTTTGACCCTCCCACTGACATAATCCTGGAGGGGAAGGAACTGGCAACCCAGGTTTCATCCTGTACACAGATCAGTGATTTCACACACCTCTGCCTGTTAGACTGGAGAGCTTTAAAATACAAGGTAGGCAGGGGTATCTGAAACAAATACAGCTGATCATGACTTCAGTCCCACAGACAGCAGGATCAGCTGATCTGTGTATAAAAATAATCCTTCCTATGCTGGTGTACAGTATCCACTTCACACATCATACAGGAAGGACATACTCCCAGCGCTGTCAAAAAAAATTCCCCTGTTAACTGTCAGTATCTGAATTGCCAAGTCCTGAAGCACCATGGTCATAAAGGGCTTCAAGAAGTCCTCAATACTGTCAAATCTTCTGTTGGGCATGATATGCTAATTCATGCTGACTGATGTGAAGTCAGCTAACTGTGACAGAGAGCCCTTTAAAGAACTGAAAGAATCAATGAAGCTGAATAGATTATTGGAGAATCTGGAGCAAACAACACTAGAAGACCACTTGTCATGAAAAATACATGTTCTCATGTCACTGTCAACCAGCAGGCTCATAAAAAAGAACAATTTATCAGCATTTTTTTTCTGCTCCCTGTTGTCATTTGTCTCCCAGTCCTTGCTCCTCACATGTATTATGAAAAGCTCTCCACACTTGGCTGAAGAAGCTACTCCTCTAATTTCATCTGAAAGGCTGGAATACTATTTGGTTTAGTGGGTGAAACCTGGACTGTCTTGCAATGTGTCAATGTTAGGGTTCTGTACAACAAGCCTGCATAACAACAGACCTAATCAGTCTGAGAGAATGTAATCTTAGATCATATTATCTGCCCCTCTAGAAAGCTTCCTCTAACAGCTTCTTTTAACTCCCACACCCTCTAATATCCTGGGATAGGCTGAAAGACTTCTAAGCCTATCTCCACAAATGCAACTGTGGCTTATGAGAAAGAATGCACAGATCTTTAATCACGAGACTTCAAACGCATAGACTTTGCTTCAAGATATTTCTTGGCAAATCCTCTTTCCAGTTAGCAAGAAATCAGGCCCAATTCTAATTCTTCCCTTAATGTCTTTATTAGTTATGCATCAGGAGAAATTTACCAAGATTTTCCAAGCAGAAAACAAGAATGAAAGATAACTCTTTGTATCTACAATCCTCAGGATCCAACTGTCTGAAAAGCATCTTTCAGGGTAGTGGTTAACCAAATCAAGAGGAAAGCAAAAATCTTAAGACACGCAAACAGGAACTCACATGCAGAAACAATCTTGTACAGTAAGACTTCCCTGAACATGTGGGGCACCATTTCCTACCAGGAATGGCACAGAGCTGGTAGGGAGGTGGCTTCATTGTGCTCCCGAAAACAAACTTTGTATTGAATTCTGTCACCCCTTCTGGAAGGGTGAACCTGAATGCCTGTAACAGGGTAGAAAAGACAATAAAGATCTCCATCCTTGCCAACAGCTCCCCCATACATACACGGTGCCCTGTGAAAGACAGAAAGGCAATCAGCCAAAGGATTTCCATCACACCTCCCTTTCTCACCTGCTTGGGGTTTTGCTTGCAGATCGTCCTTTTCTCTTAACTGACTTTATCATTTAATGATACAGAACTGAAAGGCTGTTTGTATTTCCACCAAAAAATTTAATCTATATTTACAGCAGGTGGCAAGACATCCTAGAAATAAGCACCAGGGCTGCATAGTTTACATTTATGGTCTTGCTAGCACTATGCATTTTGCTGCTACTACTTTGATAACTGGATGTCTCCTCCAAGAGAAAGTGGATCTGTCTTCCAAGAGAAACTTTTCTATATGTCATTCCTTCCCTTTCAATCTTTTCCACGTACAGTTTTCTCTTTCTGGAGATCTTTAAAACAATAGAATGTGTTTATATACTGAATTTGTAGATAGGTGCCTTCCCTGTTATCTTGGGAAATGAATGAAACTCAAGGTGTTGTCCAAGGAGTAAATAAATCCCTGTTCAGTGTATGTACCTATTGAAAATGGTAAGAATACATCTCTGTTTACAAAGTTTCCATCTTCATCCAGAAAGTGGCCTGGGTTGAACTGATCAGGTGTCTCCCATTTTCCAGGATCAAACATCACAGAGTCAATATTTGCTAAAATTACAGTGTTCTGTAAAAAAAGGAGCAGTGGCTTTAGCTCTGTCCTATTGTTCATTCTATGATTCTATGATTGTTCATATTCATCAGATAAGCAAATAATGACAAAGGAGCAAAGAATTTCAGTCCAAATTTAGTCTTTTTTTATTTTTTTTAAATGAGATCAAGCTTTAAAACATCTTTCAAACTTTTGAGAATTTACTTTACTACTTGCTGTCAGTAAGTTCAATAAAATAGTTAGGATTTTGTAATGTTCATATTGTTAACATTTTGGTTTTATTTTTACTATTGCCACTAGGTATTTTTATTACTTATTCAGCTTTTGAGTTACAGAATATCATAAGTAGCAGTTTAATTTTCCAATTTGTACTCAATACTTTCTGCAATACTAGAATTGCTTTGAGCATATCCAGAAAAAAAAAGGAATTAAAATCAAAGTACATGAAAAGCAGAGAATATTTAGAAACCAGTCCTGTTGCAATTTTCAGTAACAAAACTTGGAACTACTTTAGTTTCCCTATAATATTTACAAGATACTGCATCTAAAAGCTTGTGATATGAAAATAATTTCAAATTTGCAAGTTTTCAGTAACTCATTTTCTATTTTAGAATTGCCTCTGTTCATCAGCTGATAAGCTATTTTTGACAAGAGCTAGATCTGAGACTGCTGGAATTTAATACGCTTATTTCCAGTTATCATTCACAAGTTTTCTGTCAACAGAAATAATGATCTAAGAACATATTAATACTTAGGACAAAGTGCAAGTTTCCTTGCAAAATTTGAAGCCTCGGAGATAGTCAAACCTTACAGGCACTGCTAGAACTGATAGGATGCAAGGGTTCACGTCCCCAGTCAGGAAAACCCTCCAAAGCTTGTCTAAATTAATCTAATGTACCCAAGACCTACTGATTTCAGCAACTCTCAATCACAGTTGCTTTTCAACTAAATGACCAATTAAATCAAAAGAAACTGAAAAAGCACAGTGTTTTGGGCATCACTAGCTGAGGTGGCTTCTGCTGTTAAAAAATTATGTTAAATCACTTTTTAAAGCAGCTACAAGAGTACCAGATGTCAGCTATTCAAATATGCAGCACAGTTGTACCTTTGAAAGAGGAAATCCCAGCAGCTTTGTGTCCCTCACGCTCAGTCTGGGAAGTGCAATTAGAATTATACTACTGTACTGCTGGATCTCATGAATTACAGCATTTGTATAGGGCAACTTTTTTCTGTCCTCGTAGCAAATTAAATGGGAACTACCCAGAACAGCATCCAGTTCCTTCTGGACTTTCTCTAATGAGGAATATTCAGCTTTAAATATACACCAAAAAAATCTATAAATGCTAAACTCATAATTTTACAAGTAATATTAACATTCAACAAGATCAAAAAGATATAATATAAGAGTTCCTTCAAATTCCCATACAGATGATCTGAAGAGAATTTGACCCTGAAGTTTTTTCTAGGTTGGACACTCACATACTTTAAAAATAATGGTAGCAGACAAAGTCCTTCTATCAGAATATTTAGGTTCCTGTTACATTCACTGCTCTGAGGTAATCTATAAAAAAACCTTGATTAATATTTATTTTTAGAGGAATGGACTCAACTGGAAAATGAAATATTAATTGTGTATTAAGAGACTTGTTTAGTAACTGACCAAGAATTGTTCTTCATTCAGAACCACATAGATTTTACTTGTCATCTACAGGTGGCCTAATTGCTATTCTGTAATTACCTGCCTTGGGAAGCACTTACACTAATTTTTCGCAAGGATTTTTTTTTTTCCCCCACTTACAGTCTAAGCTGAAATGGTAATTTCTGATAAATTTCTGAGCTGAAATAGTTTAATTAATACTACAGCATTTATCATTGAAATTAGATTGACCCTATGCATCAGGAAACTTGAGACTGTTTTAATACATCCTGACAGGGTGAAAGATAATGTTGTGAAAATTCAGTATATGAAATCCAGTCTCCAATTTTAGGTCTTCTGAAGAGATGTTAGGTAATAACAACAGGAGATCTTTTCTCCTTACCACTTTCACCATTTTCTTCTTGCCAGCTTCCTGCTGTACCTGGCACCCAGCTTAGACTTTCAAATATGAGGACCTTCTAATCCTTTCTATCCTACACACTCTGACTCTTTGTACTTATTTTACTCTGCAAACCTGTACCTTTCTTCTGTGACTATCATTATTAAAACCTTACAGTTTCAAGCCACTCACCCCAATTGTTTGTTTGTTTGTTTTTATATACCTATTTATATGTATATATCTATGTTTGAAGTTTTCAGGTTCATGGAATCGCCACACATATTAGAAACCTCCCATTGTACCAGAACGATTTCGGCTGCAAAGAAGCCAGAGGCACATCAAAGAGTAGCAGTCATGGGTTGAAAAGCATGACCTGAAGACACTCTGTCTTCAGTGGAAATCTAATCATTATTGTCAGTGAAGGGACAATGGTGCCATTTGTCTCATCCAAGACTAGACTTCTCCATCTGATCACATTAATCATACCGTGCATTCTCTATAGATTTCTTAAAAATGAGACTTGAAATGATTGCCCTGTATGTTATAAAAGATACAGCAAGAAACAGATATATGCAGTTCACCTCATTCATACCATAAAAATTAGTTCCTCTATTATTCTTTAAACAAGCTCTACTACTACTCAAACATGTATGATTTCTAATAAGTTGCAGAACTGTTTGGGTGTGCTTACCTTGAATAGCAGGATAAGCCACCATATAGAGCAATGCCCAACGCAAAGTGGTGGCCGTAGTTTCTGTACCTGCCAGAAAGAGGTCAAAAATAACCTGGATCAAGTTTTCTTCATTGTAAGGAGTATCAGCATCTCCTTTAGTCTGCAGGTGAGAATTGGAAAGATCAAGTTACAGCACACAAAAAAAGAAGCAACTCACTTGGCATCACTATCCAAACAGGCGGAGGGAGGAAAGAGAGGCTAGGAAATAAAACTTTTTGAAAAATATGAAGACATTTTCTAGCATTATTCAAGACATTTATCAGTTTATCCTATCCAGATACACATTTTGTTCTTCAGCCACGACAAAGTTACTAATTGTGCATCCTTTCTGCTCCTGCTGCAGATCCCATCATAACAGTCATTTCTAGTTGTACCTTAACCATAGGCAGAGCTGTTATTATTGTGGTTATAGATAATCTACCCATAAATCTACTTACATTATTACTTCATCCTCCTCCTGCCATCTTTTAATGTCATATTGTTAAAATTCGTCTACCTATAAGGTGTGGGTATATTTATATACCCATAAATTGTATACTTCTAAATTTATACTAGACATCATTACAACAGAAGGAGCACTTAAAATCCCCTGTTGTTAGTGGAGTGTAAGAAGAGTTCAGAGATACTCACCTTCTCTATCTCATCCAAATAATAATCAATAAAATCTTGATTTTCATCGGATTTTCTTTTTTCTTTGTGGCTTTCAACTTCCTTTGTTAATAGAGTGTTCACAAAATTTATGCTGGCTGTAGTCTGTTTAAATGATGCTAGGAGATGGTTTGCAAGCCAGGGAAACATTTCATATACCTGTATAAAAGAGATATTTCAGATATGTGGTATTACTAAGTTTGAATCTTAATACAGGCTTTTGGGCACTAGAAAAAAACAAAATTAAAGACTCTGATGACTGCATCTTCACCACTATGTTGAAGGGAGGGTACCTATCCCATGATTCATTAAAGCCTTTCTTAGTCCCATTTTTCCATGGAGCAGAATTTCTCTTAGTTTGATGCTATGAATTTTCCATTTTAATATACAAAGAATAAAATTTCCTCTAGACCCTAATTCTTTGCTAAGCTGAACTTCAGTAGCAAGGACCTCATATAAAATGCGTCTTGGTCTCAGTTTACCCAACACACATACAATTTTTCTCTCTCATCTTTACAAAACCAGATCCAGGCTAACTCCCTTGACACATCTCCTAACTGAAAATAGAAAATACCCAAACTCCAGTTTATTTTTTTGCTGAAAGATATTGAATGCATGGGGATTTTACTCAGATACACCTTCTCATAGATAAGAAACAAACATATCTCATAGGTGTGATATGCAAAACAACTTGATGTAGAAATACTGAGCTGTGTGGACTCCCTACTGTTCATTGTTCTAAACTTATTCACATTCTTGCATTTGTACAATTATAAAACTGCACCTCAGCAGAAAAGAAACAAACCACTTTTTACATTCATTCCATTCCTCTACTTCATTTCCCTTTCTTTTTTTCCCCTTTTATAGATTGTACCATGTCCTTCCAATTTATAGAATTACTGCATCTTAAATTATGTAATAGGTAATAACCCTTGGGCTCACCTCTTTAAATGGCAGCTGCATTACAGAGAGATACCTTCCCACAGA
The DNA here is from genome assembly GCF_000691845.1 of Merops nubicus. Lineage (NCBI taxonomy): Eukaryota > Metazoa > Chordata > Aves > Coraciiformes > Meropidae > Merops > Merops nubicus. The sequence goes on from NW_008607867.1 coordinate 72,529, forward strand.
CCTATTCAGATTCTTGGCTTGTTATTTCTTCTTGGTCCTACTGCATAATTTTGCTTAAAACTACCTGTCCGCTCACCAAGAAAATCAATTAGTACAGTCCTTCATTAAAGGATTGTACATCACTGTGAAAGCCCTGTGGAGAGCAGGACAGAGTGAAATATCGGGCTAGAATGTTTTTGTTAACTGTGGACACACTGTTCAGAGCTTTAAGAACACCTGGTACAAACACCTACTGAGAGCAGCTTGGAAATAGCTGAGCCTGTGTTTACCCTGATTAGAAGGTAGCTTAGAAATCATTCCACCTGCAATTTCTGGAAGAAAAGAAACTGTGAGTATGTTTTTGGTTCGGTTTGTTGTTTTTTTTTTTTTTTTTAACCCAATGTACCAAGTTAGTTCTCAGATTATCTAGGACCTTGATTACAGCTGTTTCCAGTTGGCAAGAGACAGTGGAAAATCATACAAGATACAAAGCCAGATGAGTTCCAGCAAGTTCTGCAGAAGCAGGCTGCCTTGTACATTGGTAAATTGAGTTCTTGACTGTATGCAGTATTGTGGTTCTCACTCATAAATGGTTAATGATAAAGCTGCCCTTGTTTGAGGCAATCTGTTCCACTGTTCTTGCAGCTGCAAGTCACAGCTTGACACAGAAGCAAGACAGCAATTTTTTCTGACCAGGCAACCAGATGTGAGGTTAGGAACTGCTGTCTTAAAGTTGTCTTATTTGTTGGAGACAAATATCCAACAGCTAATGGAGGGTGACTTCCAGCTTCAGTGTATCACTGTATTCACATCAGGACATGCAGAGGTGGTACAGGTTTTGCTGCCAAAAACTGTAGGAAAAAGCTGCTATTGAGCAATTTTGTTATATGTTACCTTTACACAACACAGTTGTGCTACTGAAGTTTCTAGGAGGTTAGCTAATAGTAGTGAAGGAAGCAGTAAAGACCCATATTACTCTGGACCTAAGTTGACAGTCATAAGATTTCATATAGTGAAGGAAGCCACTCGGTCAGACAGAATCTAAGATAAGCCCATTTCAGAGCTTTTCAGGTATTTTTACCTATATTTTGATATTCAGTTTCAGTTACAGTTTCAAACACTGGAGTTGTACAGGTAATGCTTTTGCAAGAAAATCATTTGTCCCTTTCCTAAAAGTGCAGCAAGGCTGTTTCCACCTCTGTCTGCCAGACATCGGAAATATCTGTGCTATGATGGGGCACAAGAAATTGAAAAAAGTTTTGAACTAGGCATCTGGAAGTACCGTTCTGATGCGTACTCCAGAAATTCCAGGTTTGCTAGTACTTATTTTTAATATAAAATTGACAGGCAAGTTGCCTTTCTCATTGTCTGTCTCTGTAAAGTAAACAAAAAATTTCTCACGAAAAAAGATTTGCTGTTCATAAATGCTGCTATAGTATCAAAGGATTCAATCAAGCAGTGAAATTTTTCATCATCTTCAGAGAAGCAATGTCCAAAAATCACAGAAGAAATGACATTTGAGACAGCACAAACAACAGGTACTGTGGTGCCCAGAGGTTTTCCTGTAAATAAAGTGAACAGCATTCTCCATTAATACTGTTCCTGCTTTTCCCACTGAAAGGAGCTGATAACATTTTATAAACACTTCTGATATTAATTAGATTGTTGGATAGGAAATTTCAATTTATTGCTAGAAGGCATGAATTAAAAGTAACTTCAGACATCTGAAAAATGCTGTTTAAAAAAAAAAGGCAAGACTGTTGGTGGGAATGGAATTAGTAGTAGTCTTAAAAACACCCAGATTTCACAGTACCTTGGTATTAGTAGATGTCATGTTTGCCAATATGCAGGGTACAGAAAGGTCATCTGAGACATAGCAGGAATAAACAGCTGAACTGAAAAGAGAACCACCTTCTCTTCTTTGCTCGTACACTTTACTCCTGAGTGATAGGATAACTGAGCATGCCTATAGATTGACCCTGCTATTCAGCAGCACAATCTGAACAGATTTCCTCTCTTCCTGAGGAGGCTACCACAAGCCGTGCAAGGTGACTTTTTTCCACAACACCTGCCAGAGCAGAGCCCCAGGGTGGCCAAAGCTTTCTGTGTCTTGTGCCTTGTTTTTCTTTTCTGCAGAGGGATGTGAGGTGTTGTATACTTATTTTGTTGCTGTTTGCTGTCACCCTGATTCTGTGACTATGAGTAGTGTAAAAACAAAAAGTAATAACACTAACAGACAGGGACCATGTTAAGTTCATACTGTGGGGATCCACATGTAAAACTTCTGCAAGGAAATGTCTCGTGCAGATCACATAATACAGACTTCTGAGACTCAGCTCTGCATGTACACAAATCCCTTTTTGTAATCAGTTTCAAAAGCTACAGATGCTACCCATTCTTCAGCAACATCATGCACTGCAGAGACCTGCATCCTGAGTCACATACCATTTGTTTTCTGTAAGTACTCCACCAGGTGACAGGCTTCCTCTTGTAGTCGATACTCCTGGTCTTTTTTCCCCACTCCCATCTTCCTCAGTGTTGCAAGTCCAAACCGCCTCTGTTGCTTCCAGAGATGACCATTAGAGAACATAACACCTACGATCATCATGTAGATGATAACTAACTCATAACTAGAATTGTTAATGCTTTATAAATCAATGAATTCGTACAGTTAATACATCAAAGAAGATTATATTTAATGCATTTTTTCAAATTATTAATTATTAATATTGATTAATTAATATTAATATCGATTAGTTCTAATCATATAATTTCTTCCACTTTAAAGCAAGGACTTGGAGGGTCTAAAATCACTTTTCAAAACTAGGGTTAGAACACACAAAAAAAATTAGTGAAAATAATGACCATAAAAATAGTGAAAATAATCACCATGGCTGATAAGACAAAAGATATTGTTTGTTGGCCTTCCAGAAACATCTTCAGCATGGACAGTTAGACCTTCCTTCACTGCCTGGAACCCCTGGAGGACAACTACAGGACTGTTTGAAATCCATAAGGTGAAGACATTACCATGAATTTTGGCCATCTGTAGAACAAAGCAGCATCAGAACAACATGGGTGAGAACCAGTAAGTTTAAATCAAACAAGATGAACCAGGTCTTTTCCCTTTTCAAATGTCCCAGGGGCAATAGACCTTGAGAAGGAAACTACAGCTTGATTCCAGGTTTCTATCTGAAGTCCCACTTACTAAAGATGAAGACGTTCCTAAAATGCCAGACAACCAATATTGCCAATGTCTGTGATGTTATTTATCACATCTTACAATTGAATCTCATTGCAGATGAATTCTTACATGCTTTTAAGAAGAAAACTTTAGCTCATGAGTTTTACATGAAGTAGCAAAGGTGACCGAGGAGGTGGGTCAAGCAGGAATCGTCCTCTCCTTTCTAGCTCAGCTGTGATAGCCTTGTCTCCACAGTGCCATGCACACAGACATCACTGGAAGTAGGCAGGATAGGCCCTTCCGTGGCTGGAGAACTGGGAGCTGGAAAAGTAAAAGGCTGAGGGAAGTGCAACAGTGTGTAAATCAAAGCGGAAGGTCTGTGTGGCAGAGTAGGCTGGGAAGAGTGGGGAGTTGCCAAAACATCCCAAGAAGTGCAGGACCACAGGAGTACAACATTTTGCTGCCTGGCAGCAAACAAAAAGGAACAGATCTGCACATTGAGCTGAAATTTATGGGTCTGTGTTTGCACATTTGTGTTTAATTTTATCTTTGGAAGGACTAATTCATGGCCTTGGTAATCTTGGGATGAGGAATACTACTTCTCAGGTTTGGGAGATCAGAAATAGAAGAAAACACAATGGATGTGCACTGGCTATAATTTTATGTTGTGGAGTCCTACCATTTAGCCTTGAAATACACAACTGGGGAGAAAAGAACTGTCAGGACAGGGAAAAAACAGGGAGAAGGAAGTTTGAGAACAAAGAGTGAAAGTGAGGTCCTATTACTTATATATAATTCAGTGTTAAATATTATATATATGTATGAGGAAGATAAAACTCTAGGATTCAAATTCTAGAAGAGTTGTGCATTACAACTGGACTTAGAAAAGAGTTTGAGCATAGACACACAGTGAATTAGTTTAGCTACTTAAAAGCTCAGTCAGGCTCAGCAGACTGAATTCTCATGTGAAAACCCAACCAAATTGTATGCCAGCAAAAAAAATCTATTCTAAGATCTTTTGATAAGTCCATGGAATAAGTATTTTTTTAAAAAATCATCCTTTCTATACTGGAAACATATTCAGGCAGTAGCTATTTTATGGAATACTTAAAAATTGTAAATGCAACAACAGTCCCAACACAGACATGCACAAAACTGCACAGAATTAAAGACCCTGCTTTAAAATGTATCTTTTTCCTGTGTATAAGACAGGAATTTTATCACCAGTATTGTTTTGCTCATGTGCACATAAGGTTTTAATGACACGTTTCATGGTAAGATGGAAATTTTCATACCAAGAAACAGATATTTGAATGATCCCCACCTATTTTCACATTTATAGAGTTTAAAATAAATCCTTCCCTAGCATTCAAAATGAGATTGCTAAACACTCACGCTTACTTTACGATCAGCTTATGAGTCCATTATTTAATTGCCTGAAAATACATACTTTTTTAAGCACCTCATGATGAATTTTGAAGTTCATCTGCAGCAGATTTCCAAAGAAGGGGTATGGAGTTGGTCCAGGAGGATATCGTCTTCGCATCCGTTGCAATTTCAGAAGCTGCATAAACAGCAGGGACACCACAAAAAATACCAGCACCCCACTTACTGTTAACATTCTGCTTCTGATTTACAAAGCTATGTTGTCTCTGAGAACCTGCTACAGAGATAGAGGGTAGATGCATTTCATGCATTTTATCTTGCTTTGCTGGTACCTCCCCAAAAAAAAAAAAATCAAAACAGATGTTGACGCTTCTGTGTTTCTCAGTCCTTCCCCCTTTATTACTTTATTTTCCCATCCCAGATAATGAAGTGTTCTTATTTTTAAGCATATATGACATCATTGCAGATACAAATCATCTGCTCTTCAGGGGATAAAAATTGCAGGATAATTATAAGCGTCATTGTGCTGTGATGGTTGCTGTGACAAAAGTCCCTGCCCACAGTACTCGTTTCATAAAAAGCCTCTTTCAAGAACAGAGAAATAATTTAAAAAAATTTCCTGAGGGTTGACTACACACCCAAAGCCAGCAGGATTACTGAAAAGTTCAGGCTCATCAGAAGCCGTCCACCACATGCACTGCTCCTTCACTTACCTTATGTTATTGTTTGACTCTGATGTTCTCTGCTATTCCTTTAATATTTTATTTTCCCCCAGGTTCAAATTGGAAACTCTAAGGGAGATGAAAAGGCTTTTTAATTTTGTGCTTAGAGCACATAAACAGAAAAAGACTTTAATGTGTCATTAGGCAACAAGAGTTTGATGGCTATAATGGCATAACACCTAGGTGTCCACATACTCCTTGTTCAGCTGCACAGATAAGTGAGGCTGTAAATTCTTCATGACCAAGTAGAAAGCAAAATTTCTACACCCCCTCGAGCTGCCTCTCAGCTAATTCACACTGTATTGCCTGCAGCAGGATTAAAGATGCCATATAACTGTTTCCCTGAGCTTCTTTCACCAGCACTCTCATGCAACTAAGCAATTCCATTTGGGAGCTGTGGATTGCTTTTCCTTTATGGAGGCAGAGCTTATGCCCCTTGCAAAGGGGATCATGATGGACAATACAGCTTTGGCACTTCTCCAGCACTTGCTTAGGCACAGTGCTAGCTTAGGCTCAGCTCATCTGGCTTAGACAGGAGCATGTGGCACTCTGGGAAGTCACCTAGATGGCTGAGCTGCTCACATGCCAAGTTTACAGAGCTGGCACAGCTAAAAATAAATATTGTGAGGTGTTAAGTGAGTTGGTTCACTCCAGAAGTGGGGCAGAGAGGTAACATTTACAGCGTTGCTGGCCAGCGATTTAATTGAGAGCTGGGATCAAAGTGCAAAACTCAAGTTACCCACTTCAGAAACCACTTGTGTGACTTGTAGTTCCTTCACCTGTGGTGTTGGCCTTCTCCCTGTCTTGTACTACTCCCAACTCTGAATTTAGTATTTTCCAAAGTCTCCTTAGGAGGGGGACGAGTTACAGTTTTAACTGCGGCAGCTGCTACAGGATGACACCCTTAAAAAAATGACCATCCTTCCTGGATATTCTATCTGAGTACGGCAACATGGACAGTGATTTCCTGAGCATTTTTGTCAGGGCAATTGCCCTGGCCCTGGCTGACTGGCTGTTTGGCATCCATGAGATGTGCTTGGCTTACTGGGTTGTGAGACACCACCAGCTGCAGGTGCCCACCTCTTGCACGCAGAGGGGCAGCACTGAGGCTGATATCACAACTTCACCATCCAGAGAGCCCCTACCCATATTCAAGGGCACAGCTGTTGTCCTGCAGATCATCATGCCCCCAGCCCCTCCTGGATAGGTGTTAGCCCAACCATGAGGACCAAGTCCATCGCAAGTCATACTCAAGATCTCTGAGGACAGCCTGCAAAGCCTTTCACATTGGAAAGTGGCAGTGGAGAACTTCAAGAGGATCAGCCCAGGCTCCACATGAGTCCTGAATGGCCTGGTCTCTGCCAGGCTCCATCTGGTTTGTGACCCAGGGCACCTGTGTTACATGGACTGCAAGTCCTATCAGTGCTGCTTTTCCCCACTGTTGTTGCTGTCATTGAGTGAAGAAAAAAGTAACAGATTCCACATACATGTGGAAAGGAGAAGGGATGTGAATGTCTTCACAGCCCCTGAGGCTCACCTGCCTTGCCCACTTGCAGCCCCATCTTCCCTCTGTACCTTCTGAGCAATCCTGGCTGGCCACTCTGCATCTTCCCTGGCTCTCCAGGCTCACTCTGACTTTTCCACACATATTAGCCACATCCTGGTGATTGCACCTCACAGCTAGTCATCAACTGCTTGCATTTAGAAAGGCAGCTGCCAAACAGCTTTGCCATGTCTTTGGGAGATGTTAAAGGGGATACAACTTGCTTTACTCTTCATACAAGATGGTGTTGAACAGAGAAGAGAAGCGTCCTTAGATTCGTGTATTTGCTGGTTTCCATCAGTGAGAACTGAATGCCTGGGGAGGCATTCAGGGCTTAGAGCTGGCTGACAGCTGAGCAGAACACAAAGCTATCCTTCCTACCAGTGAATTCTTCTTATCCAAATTCAGTTTCAGGAATAATCTTCACCTGCTACTCACAAAGCACAGAGCTGCTAGGATGTCTGCCAGGCAAGTGCTAGAGGCAGCTATTCAGGTGGGAGCTCACCCTCCCAGGGTAGTAACGGGGTTGCAGGACATGTTCCCTCCCTCACCTGCCTGCCACCCTGCCCTGAGGAGTGATGCTTGGAAAGTACAGCTTTTTAGATACCATCTGAGAGGGATGAACACCAACAGCTAAAGAGAGATAGGGCAGCAGAAGCATGCAAACAAAGCTTGACCCTTGAAGGGTGTCAACACCTCCCATAACCTGTAGGGTGACATTGTACAGTGTCCTGGATCCATGGCAGTCCCTGGTGAGAGCAGAGGCTCCTCCCCAGGATCAGACCAGCCTTCCCTCTCCTCCTCTTCACTCCTCTTGCATGAGCTCATCAGTGGAGTGTGTGGGGGCACAGCATGGGGGCTCTAGAAGGAAAAATAAACACTCTGTAGGAGCTGCCCTCTCTGCAAGCCACTTGCCAAAACTGGGAGTGGAAAGGGTTCGGCACCCATCACCTTCCCTGTGAAGCTGAAGTACCTGCGTGGTGCCACGTCAGGTCTCTGTGCCTGGCAGTAGGACATGCATGGCCAGGAGAAGTCACAGAAGCAGGATGACGTCCTCTGCTCTCCCCCATTTTCTGAGTGAGGGCAGGTGTCCTGCCAGAGAGAGAGAAGGAGCATCACCGTGGCTGCCCCTTCACTCAGACAAAGAGCTTTGGGTTGTGCTTCTAACAAGCAGTGAGAGCAGCCACAGTCACAGTCCCCCCACAGACCTGAGACCAATGTTTTCATCTCTCCAGGAGCCTCCTGAAGCTAGGCACAGGAAAGCAGCACATTTGCCCAGGCTGGAAGCACACTCCCTGGCACGCAGGGGATGCTGTGGCTGGCCATGGTGGGAAATGAGAAAAAAAATAAATTCACTGGACTAGGTAGAGAATTCTTTAATTTTATACAACACTGATCACTGAACCTCGTCCTAGTGTCAGTTTTGGAAAGATTCACCTCTGTGAACTGTCCGCAGATCAGTCCTCTGGAGGACTCTTTGGTGATCTCAGATCCCCGGGGAGGAAAGTGTTGTCAGGAGCTCCAAGGCATGAGGCAGCTGTGAGCTGCAGTCTTGCTAAGAGCAGAAAGAACAGACAAATAGTTTGTCCCACTAAGACTACAGAGCAGAAGTCTAAGACAGCTTCAGACTTGTGGGTCTATTGAAAAACACAGAGTTAAATTGACCAGATAACTTCTGAGAGAAAATACTTCCAGTGTTAGCTGGTTTCTTGCTTTATCTACCTACTGCAATTCCTTTTGCCTACTACAGTTTTGGGCTTCCCATTTGGGAAATGAAATTCCAATATCAAGCTACTAAGAACAGAAATAACATCATTCAGACCAGCAGCCTTCACCCTGTGGTCTCCAGACTGCAGTGGGTCAACAGACAACCACTAAGGTACAGTGGAAGATAATTAAGAAATACAGATTCATAAATGCTACTTAGCAGCATATAAAAACCTTTTTTCACTTATAGCCTCCTTAAAAAAAATTCCCAGTGAGGTACAAGTCCTTTGTAAAAATTTGTAAAAGGACATTTATCTCCATTGGGAATTTTTTTTAAGAGACTTTAAATGAAAAAAAGATTTAAAGCAATACGGATCCTGTCTGCCTGTTGCTAAACCTTACCTCTATTTGTTCTCTCATACATCCTGTATTTACAGATGCCCAAGATTTGGGGGTTGACACAGCAGACACCCACTACCCAATCACCTCGTTAGACTCATTTCTGCAACATCATCTTTACATTAGTAGAAAAACAGAACCCCAGTTCTGCAGTAGTGCACAGCCCACCCTCTGCTCCCAACAGAATCTACATCAACACAACACAGCACCACAGAGTTAGACAAGGACTAGAGAGCAGATGAGCCACATCAGCTTGATCTGCTTGACTCAATAAGCTTATGTGTCTCTTCTGCCAAGTTCTGAGTAGTTGCAGCAGCAGGAAATGCCAGCTTCAAATCTATGGCTGTCATAAAAGCACCCATTTGAGCCCCTCCCCAGAAGCCTAAGAAAAGAGCACTAAACCTTATGATATCAAGCTCCTCCACACAAAGGAATACATTTTTTTAACACAACAGCACTACATTAAAAGAAAACTCTAACATGTTGGGTAAACAAAGCAGTGACAACTAATCCTTGAAGTATTATTAACTCCCTTTCCCATAGAAACAACTCTTAAAGGCATCACAACAATATATATAAAAAAAAAAGAATAAAAAAAAAAAGCCCAAACATTTTCAGGCTGCCCACTGGTCCATTATCATTTACACCCAACTTTGTTTCACCAGCAGTGGGGCTCCCTTCTGCAACTCTTCAGCAGGGATGAAGAGGGGTTTGCCTTCAATTTCCACCTGAGCCACTGGCCTCATGCTGCAATGAGAGGTGGCTGTAGCTCTGTTTCTTCTAGATTCAAGCTATCATCTCCACGTGGCTCTGGGTTGAATAGCCACATTGGCTGACTCACACCCAGTTGAGGCATCCCTCCACAACTCTGCTCCCCCATGCAGCTATACCTGGGGGCTCTGGCAAAGCCTAGAGCCACCACCTCTTGGAAGGGCACTTCTGTACCCCACTGTAGATTTGAGAATGCTTGGGAGTGAGGGGAAGCCATTCCAACACCCAGCTTTAATGCTCCTTCTCCCTCCAGAAAGATTCCTGTTGAGTTTCTAGTAAGACTAGACACCATAATGATTTTATGATTTTCTATGTTTATTTCATTTGTCATACAGCAGGATAAAAAAAAAAAAAAAGTACAGATTTTCCAGACACAAACTAGAGTATTTTTCAGGACCAGCTTCTTAGGCATGTAGCACAGAAGAATAGATTCACACTGAATTTCAGCTAGGGATGAAAAACATAACAGCTGCAGAAAAGGTCAGCACACTAGCAAACCTGTGGCAATGCTTCTTTCTCCAAGCTGTAATAGCCTGGAACCTAGCGAAGAACTGCACAGATCTTGTATGGATGGGGTTTCATTGTGGCCCCAAAGATGATGTCTGTATTGACTTCCTTAACTCCTTCTGGTTGAGTGAACTTGAACGTTCGCAGCAGGCTGCAGAAGATGATGAAAAGCTCCATCTTTGCCAGTACCTCTCCCAGACACACACGGTGGCCTGCAGAGGGAGAAGGGAAA